>NW_004797914.1:35929-80929 GCF_000002075.1 Aplysia californica | reverse complement strand
AAGGAGCAGAGCTACCAAAAGTGGAATGGAAGTGAGAAATGCTTTCATGGGATATTTCTCGTCACCGCAGGGTGCATTGCCATGGCAAAACAGCAAATGCTATAATGTCTGATCAGTCCACACTCTCATGTAAAAAGGGTTATCATTGAATCTTAAGCTAAAGTAAGGCTATAGTTTGAAACAAGTATACTTGTTGTACAGTGTACATACGTTCAGACAAACAGACGAATAGACAGACAGACAGACAGACAGACTGACAGACAGACTGACAGACAGAAAAAAAGTTCTTACCACTGCACCCAACTTCGTTGGCTACTTTCTTCCATTCGGCCGATATCATGGCCCTGTTGCAGTAGTTTTGATCTGTTTTGTCATAAAAACATCTTTTTTCAACTGCGTGTATTGATGCCTCCGACTCGATTGTAGTCAAAATGCAGCAGTTCACTATGTCTACACCCTACATGCACCTCACAATCACGCCACAACAGTTCAGCCGCAGAGCAGACGCTCGAAATTTTATTTCAGCAGCAAGTGCACACGCTGAACCTTTTCTGCTCCGTCCAGCGCTGCGTCTGCTCCGCGCCCACTGTAGCGCCGTGCATTCAATCCTTAGTTAATAAAATTTGGCGATGCAACTTTTTCGGAGAAAGACGTCGCAACCGAAAAAGAAGCGTCGGAGAAGTGTGTACTGTGTTTGAGGCCTACTCTGCTCACCTCTCTAGCTGCAACAGCACAAGGTCTGCTTCGACTATCAAGGCACCCCATTGTATAATTAATTGTTTAATATCCCATTGCTTCATTTTTAAGCTGGGGTGCTTTTGTTCGGGTAGAAATAGATGTTATGAGCATGTTCATCAGCATAATGTGCTAACACTATCGGAAGGAGAAGATCTGTATCTTCTCCTATTACAGCGGTATCTTTGTGCTGCGCACACTTGATTGCTGTTTGGACAATCTTAGGTCAGCATCACATTTGCTGTACATGTCCTCTGTCTTCAAGCACTCTGGGGCATTGATAAAACATTGACTCACTTTTTGCATGGCGTTATTTAGTTCGGCGCAAGTTGACATTGACAGAAGCCTCGTTGCTGTCTGTGATTTGCTGCCTCTTGTCAGTCCCCCGGTTGATTTGACACTTCGTGTTCATATTTTTGCTCAATGGCTAAATCTGAAGAAATCTTAAAGTTAAAGCGATCACTTCGCCGAATTACGTGATGGCCGTCCAAAAAACTCTTATAGATACGAGGGTGAGTCTCTTATAGCCTGTTCATCATCTGGAGGTACAAGTATGCTAATTGTGTGTATAAATGGTGTCCTGCCGCACCTAGGTAGGGTAACGTTTTGTGAATAGTAGAAAGATGTAAAAGCCAATTGTCCGCTCCCTCTGCTAAAAGCAGAGCAAAGAAACAACTTTAAGATGTCAACCATTGCCATATATTGAAGCAACACTTTGCTCGCTCTACTAATAAGAGTACTTGCGTGATCTTCGACTTTCCTTGCCAAACCTAGAAGAAGAAGTTCGTTGCCCTTCTGATCATTGACAGACAACTCGTTTACCATAACTTGTTTGTATAAAGTTAATAAAACCTGCTAGTCTTTATTTGATGCTGGTGAATGAGGTGTTGCAGCATCGATGTTTTGAAAAATATCTGGTTGAGAGTAATTTTCACTTGAAGCTTCACGGCTAGACTGAGTATCTTCGACTTCTGGTGAGATGCCCAATGCACGCGATTTAGCTCATTTCTGGAGCGGAGTTCACTGGTTTCAGGTACGCCTTCAAAGATTTTCAACGCTTTCCACCACACAGGTTGGTCAATTGCTATAATTGGTGTTTTGTTGTGTTATTGTGCATTGGAACCGTCCACAAGAACGATTGATCGTGCCGGTTAAGATGGAGACTATACAATGCGAGGAACAAAAGAACAACAGATTCATTATCTGTTCCAGACTGTAGGCCTATCTGAAATCACACACACACACACACTTACACACACACACACACACACACACACACACACACACACACACACACACTCAACCGCTTGAGTAAAGTCAACAATTTGGGGCTAAATCCCAAGATGAATTCATTTAAGAAGAGATATTTCGCCTGAGCTAGTGGTGTACACACCTCCAATTACTTTGTTCTTTCATTCTCCCTTATTTTGGAGACAACTTCAGAATTATAGGTCTACTCCTAGAAATTGAGATTACATCATGTTTATTACCAGGTACTTTGTAATTTTGTAGCTGTCATCTTCAATTTTCGCAATGGCCAGTAGTACAATGGATGAAGTCAACCTTGCTCAAAGTCAACATTTTTTTTCTGTCCGGGGTGTTGACTATCAGAATTCCACTGTAACTTGTTTTATTTGTAATTAAGGCGCTTTTGTCATTGACATGAGTCTCAATTTTTTCTTTATTATTAAGAAAGAGTGTATGCATTATTTTGCTTGAATAGTTTACTCCTAAGAGGCACCGTGGTGAAATCAGGCGCTCGTCAAAATAATGAAAGTGAAAAAACTGGCATTTTCCGCAGGATTGGGAACTTTTATAAATTTTTGTTTTTCCTTTTTGTTTTACGTCCTTATAATAACCTTCTAATAATAATCTTCGAATCAGCATAGATGAATTCTTTCATCAAAAGGAAGGCAAATGGACAGGCTTTAAGATGATATCAATAACTCCGTATGCCTCAAAACTGACGAGCGCCTTATCACACCATGTCGTGACACCTATTATTTTTAGTGCATTATATTATTATGTGCATGTATAACGTGTATGCATTTTGTTCGGGAAAATTATGCAATGCGCATAGAAAAATGATTGTTTCACGGATTTACGCGATATAAAATAATATCATTATAAGAGAACAATGTAATATTACGGGAGGGGGGGGGGGACAAAAAAGCCCCCAAAAAGGTGTAACATTATATTTGAACAGCCCCTAAACCAGCAAAAACGTCTTTTTAGTTATGGAAACCCTCAAGGGTTAGAACAGAAATTGGTCAGTAGAAAATGACCAATATCTCAGAAAAGCCACACCCTAGACAGGTATAATTTATGGAGGGTGTTTAGAACACTTTTCTACCACTTCACGTTGGAATTATTTCTGTTGCAAATAGTGACGGGTTATTTCGTCTGGACAGTGGACTATTCTGCTTTAAATGTTTGGGTGTTTGTGCTTGCTTTGGAGTGTGAGGTCAGCAATAAGTTTTATTGCGCTCGCATATGAGCGCGCGAAACACAATTTTGTCTCATTCACAAAAGCTCACTGTTCGAGTCAACGATCAGATTTTAAAATGTTAAAAATTTGAGGCAAACTAATCTAAATATGGTAATCTGCTTAAAAATCAAAATTTCTGTATTTACAATTTTCCGTAAAGGCCATTTGGATAAAATCAAGGATTTTGCTGGAAAATAGATCTTGCATTTTTTTGCTTCTACAATATTTCCTTTGGGTCTCTCCGAAGTCTCTAATGGTAATACTCGTATTATCTGTGTCGCATCCGACAAAGAGCGGCTTCTCATCTCCCTGAAAGAGGTATGTATTATGTATCAGGGACGTGTGTCCGATGCGTAATCGAGCAAAAATGCCTTTTTTCCACCTCTTCGTCTTTGGCGAGGGAAAAAATGAAACCGTTATTATTTTCACACTTTTCAAGTTAATGCGTCTGCAAAAGCCTTCATAATGACTTCATAGTGCAGTGTTTCGAAGCCAGGGCCTTTGCGGGGGAGGCAGAGGGTTTTCTAGGCTGCCGTCCTGGATTGGACGGCTGCCTAGTGGGGGATTTGGGGGAGATGTGACGGGGTGTGGAGCAGAGGAAGGGGCTGGTAAGGGGGGAGGGGGCTGAAGAGGGGAGGGGGCATCTCACACTCCATCAGAGGGTGGGGTGTCAGGAGGAAGAAGAGGAAGAAGGGATAGAAGAGAGGGAAGGGGAAGAAGAGGGGGTGGAGGAAGAGTCCGCCCCATCCTCCCCTGGAACCCCAAAGCGGTTAGACAGTGGAGGTACTGATCGACATCGTGGCCGGCCGGACTGACTTTACTTATGACCAGCCAGGGGCTGAGTTCACAACTGGCGGGCAGGCAGTCTTTCAGGTCTCCTGGAATGAGCAGCCATTTCAGGCCTTGTACTCTTGGATGGCGCGTTCTTGGAGCCAAGTCGAGCACTCCTTGTTGAACGCTGTGTGCTGGCAGTGGCAATTGGGGCAGCAAGGACTAGCCTTGCATTCCTTTTCAGGATGCCTGTTCTTGTCACAACGAGGACACACGGCTGAATATCGGCATCGCAACTGGCTATGGCCGACCTTCTGACACTTGAAACAGTGCACCCGCATAGGGTCGCACGTCAAGTACGAAATATGATGCCCGAACGGTGGCTGGAGGGCGACACGATTCAAATGTGTGTTAATAGTGGTCTCCCCCGCCGTAGAGTAATTCGGCGAGCATCGACCACACCCTCACAGCCTTCCACAATTTCTTCCAGGAGCTGCCTTTCACGTAATGGCTGCGGACGACGCCCTTCGAGCGCTTAAACTTCTGGTAACGCTCGGACTTAAATGGAATACTTCGTTTTCAGTTGCGCACTTGACATGGAGTGCACCACAGGAAAGCTTATGTACATTTGTGGAGATATATCCCGTAAGGCATCTCCTTCCTGTCTTAAAGAGGTTCAGATCCGTGATCTTTCTTTGTGCGTCTTCTGTACTGGAAATGGCCATGTACGGCTGCCGCGGAAGCTCCCTGGGAGGAGGGAGGGAAGAGGCTGCGGTAAAGGCCCTTTTACCTGAGGGTTTGCTCAGCTCGGCGGCTGCACCCGCTTCCGCGAGCCGAAACTTTTTTTAAACGTTGGGAGCTGGTGAAGGGTCTTTGGGGTTTATTTTTAGATTCCATATGAAATTGGAAAATGGTTCGACTAGCCACCGAGCCCAACAAGGGGACACATTGTTCTGATAACCAGAGCTGTGCCAGGTCTACCCCGCAGCTATACTCTTCATGAAAGAGTGCAATCCCGTCAAGATTGACCCAGGGATTGAGAGGTTTCAGCTACCAAGAGGGGGCACCTCACACTCCATCAGAATCAGAGAGGAGGGGTTTGAGGAGGGAAAAGAAGAAGAAGAAGAAGAAGAAGAAGAAGAAGAAGAAGAAGAAGAAGAAGAAGGGATAGAAGAGGGGGTGGGGGAAAGAGGGGAGGGGAGGAGAGGAAGAGTCCACCCCGTCCTCTCATAAAACCCCAAAGCAGTTAGGTGGGTGCCACAGGGGTAGTAGGGACACTTTTAGGTTTCGATGTAGAGACTTGCCTGTAGACTGCGGGCTTTGGGAGGTCGGCAGTAGAAGTACTGGGCCCGGGTCGGGATCCCCGCCTTGCCGCCTGAAAACATGCGTTTGTTATTGAGGCGACGAGTCCGTCGCGACCCGACCGGACCCAATCCCCGAATACGGATTGTGGGTTTGCTCAGCTCGGCGGCTGCACCCGCTTCCGCGAGCCGAGACTTTTTTTTCATCCCCTGAAATGAGCAGCCATTTCGCACTATGTACTTTTGGATTGTGCGTTCTTGGATCCGAGTCGGGCAATCCTTACTGAAGGCCGTGGGAATTGGGGCAGCAAGGACTAGCATTGTATTCCTTTTCAGGATGCCCGGCCTTGCCACGGCTGCATGTCAGCATCTCTTGAAGCAGCGCAGAGGCTTCGGCACAAAGGGTCGCACGTCAAGTACCAAGGAAGATGCCAAAACGGTGGCTAGAGGACGATACAAATCACAAGTGAGAATTTTTGTGAATTATGCAGTTGCGAGCGCCGTAAAACCATCTACTACATAAAAACATTTCGAGGGTGGTCTTCCCCCGCCGAAGAGTAATCCGGTGGGCGTGGGTCACACCCTTGCAATTTGCCACAATTTCTCCATGCTGCTAGCCTCCCGTGGCTATTCGGACTCAAACTCCAATGTGCTTGCCTAATACGGATGGGAGTGTGTGGTCTTTGTTTTGTTTAGGTATTGGAATGACAGTGGCGAGACGCCAAGACTCCGGAAAGGAGTGCAACCGCCACATGTCGTTGTATATGTCTAGTAGGAGTGTAAGTGTTTCTAAGGTAAGTGTCTAATGATCTGGTTGTGGATGTCATCCGGTCCCAGGGCTGTATTGCCCATTGTGGGACCGGGTCGGGTCGAGTCTGGACGATCCCCGCCTTGCCGCCTGAAAACAAGCGTTTGTTTTTGAGGCGACGAGTCCGTCGCGACACGACCGGACCCAATCCCCGAATACGGATTGTTTTGTCCTGATTTTATATTGAACATCATGTAAAGTATGCTGTCGGAAAAGATTTCATAGTGTCAAATCTGGTTGCAGCACACGTCTGCCTGTTCGGTAGACGTGTACTGCAACCGTCTTTGACGGGGAGAACTTGAAACCGTTATTGTTTGCCCACTTTTCGAGTTTGTGCGTTTGCAGCTGCCTTTCCATACATCTCAGATTAGGATTTTTCAAACGGCAGCATATCAAAAAGTCGTCAACGTATAACGAGCTGTCTATGCTGTTTTGGAGGGTTTTTACGATGGAATCTATTTTGATTTCAAATATGAGAGGAGAGAGGATGCTCCCCTGGGGGACTCCTTCCTCCTGTTGATAGGGGTCTGAAAGAAACGATCCGACACGAACCTGGAAGGAACGGCTCTTCAGGAAGTTGCCAATGAAGACAGGGAGGTGACCGCGTACGCCGAGTTCGTTCAGGTCTCGGAGAATGCCGCACTTCCCGGTTGTGTCGAAGGCTTTTTCTAGGTCGAAAAAGATGACGATCATGTGGCCTCCTTCAGTGAACATCTCGCGTATAAAGGTCTCCAGGCGGACCAGGTGATCCAGAGTGGATCGATTTTTCCTAAATCCGCACTGGAGACCGCTCAGCGAGCCCGTCGTCTCCAGAAACCACATAGGTCGCCTGTGAATCATTTTTTCAATAAGTTTGCACAGACAGCTCGTTAGTGCTATTGGTCTGTAATTGGATGGGAGTGTGTGGTCTTTGTTTTGTTTGGGTATTGGAATGACAGTGGCGAGACGCCAAGACTCCGGAAAGGAGTGCAACCGCCACATGTCGTTGTATATGCCTAGTAAGAGTGTAAGTGTTTCTAAGGGTAAGTGTCTAATGATCTGGTTGTGGATGTCATCCGGTTCCGGGGCTGTATTGCTCATTGTGGGACCGGTGTAATAAGTCAAAATCACTCTATGCAAGGAACACTACCATAGTCATTTTTGCAACGCTGAAAGCACTATCAGTAGTGTTTATAGCACAGACCTTCACGTCAAAAACACCATTACCGGCTACGTCAAAGACACTATCCTTGAGCCAAAATCACTCTATGCAAGAAACACTACCCATAGTCATATTGGCAACGCTGAAAGCCCTTGTAGTAGCGTTTATTGCACAGATCTTCACGCTAAATAAACTACTGTCCCGCAAAAAACACTACCATGAGATTACGTAAAGTGCATTCACTACCATCACGCAAAATCCACTATCGTTTATTTTTATAGCATAGGCCTTCACGTCAAAAATCACTATTTCTGACTAGATTTCTAGATCTATATCAATGAGTTCACTCACTTTCACGCAAAAATTACTATTCAAGTAGATCTATGCTAAAAGAAAAAAAACCCAACTAGACCTATCCCGATCAACGATCACGCTAAATAAACTGCTGTCCCTCCAAAAAACACTAAATCTAGATCTAGATCAACCACCGGATGTACGTATATTATTCTTAGCCTCAGGCAATATATATTATACAATCACACAAACCCCACTATTTTCGGCTTCTCACACCGAATTCACAACTAGAGAGACTTCAAAAACCACTCATATTATTAAGGATCGTATTGTGAGTAATTTGCAATCATCTATTTTGTGGATGAATCTTGCAGTTGCCATGGTAACGGTGGCCACAAAGGAAAATGAACCATTTTGGCATGTTTTTTTAATCTAAAAAAGTCCAAGACATCACAAGCTTTTTCAGTTACATGTATCTTATAGACTTATATTTTTGGAGAAAAAATATTTTTAAAAATTAGTCATTGAAAAATTTTTAAAGCCTTAGATCTAAATCTAGATCTAGATCTAATCTAGATCTATTTTTTTAAAAACTTACAAACATCAATAACTTTAGGTAGAAATAAGATATTCAAAAAGCATGTGATATCTTGCTCAGCTTTATTTGGACCACATCTCGGCCAAGTTTAATTTAAATTTAAATCCATTCTTAAACTTCTGATTTTAGCAAAAAATGTACAGAAAACTATGATTTCGAGGAAAATGCAATTTTACTTCAAAATTTTTTCTCAGAAGTAGTAAATCACTACCTTTCAAAAGCATTTTGGAATAAATATTTTCTATCTCAGGCATAATACTTGGGAAAAATGACACAATAGTGGCTAAACTAAAGGCTAAAACAAAAGTTTGAAGCTAAACCCTCATTTCAGGTGCCATCTTTTAGTTATAATAGCCCAAGGTTGATCTACTGGTCTTAAAAATACTGGGATAGTGTTTTGAGTATAATGTTTAAACCACGAAAACAACCGCAGTAGTGTTTATTGACGAAGAATGATGATAGTGTTTTTGGCGTGGGTAGTCAATCTGGCGTGTAAGCGGTAGTGTTTTTAGCTTAGTGATTGTGTTCTTAGCGTACGCTAAAGTCACTAGAGTAGTGTTTACAGCATGTGCAAAAATCACTACGGTAGTGGTTATGGCATGAAAGCTTACGCCAAAACCACTACGGTAGTCTTTACTGCACGGTATTGTTCTGAGCGTTTTACACCGGGTCGGGTCGAGTCTGGACGATCCCCGCCTTGCCGCCTGAAAACAAGCGTTTGTTTTTGAGGCGACGAGTCCGTCGCGACACGACCGGACCCAATCCCCGAATACGGATTGTTTTGTCCTGATTTTATATTGAACATCATGTAAAGTATGCTGTCGGAAAAGCTTTCAAAGTGTCAAATCTGATTGCAGCACACGTCTGCCTGTTCGGTAGACGTGTACTGCAACCGTCTTTGACGGGGAGAACTTGAAACCGTTATTGTTTGCCCACTTTTCGAGTTTGTGCGTTTGCAGCTGCCTTTCCATACATCTCAGATTAGGATTTTTCGAACGGCAGCATATCAAAAAGTCGTCAACGTATAACGAGCTGTCTATGCTGTTGGGTTTTTTTTAACGATGGAATCTATTTTGATTTCAAATAGGAGAGGAGAGAGGATGCTCCCCTGGGGGACTCCTTCCTCCTGTTGATAGTGGTCTGAAAGGGACGATCCGACACGAACCTGGAAGGGACGGTTCTTCAGGAAGTTGCCATTGAAGACAGGGAGGTGACCGCGTATGCCGAGTTCGTTCAGGTCTCAGAGAATGCCGTACTTCCCGGTTGTGTCGAAGGCTTTTTCTAGGTCGAAAAAGATGACGATCATGTGGCCTCCTTCAGTGAACATCTCGCGCATAAAGGTCTCCAGGCGGACCAGGTGATCCAGAGTGGATCGAGTTTTCCTGAATCCGCACTGGAGACCGCTCAGCGAGCCCGTCGTCTCCAGAAACCACATGAGTCGCCTGTGAATCATTTTTTCAATAAGTTTGCACAGACAGCTCGTTAGTGCTATTGGTCTGTAATTGGATGGGAGTGTGTGGTCTTTGTTTTGTTTGGGTATTGGAATGACAGTGGCGAGACGCCAAGACTCCGGAAAGGAGTGCAACCGCCACATGTCGTTGTATATGTCTAGTAGGAGTGTAAGTGTTTCTAAGGGTAAGTGTCTAATGATCTGGTTGTGGATGTCATCCGGTCCCGGGGCTGTATTGCCCAGGTCCGAGATGCACGATGTTAGTTCCTCTATTGTGAAGTCTGCGTTGTTGGTTTCAGTGTTGTTTGAGTGGAAGTTTAGGGGCTGTTCAAATATAATCTTACACCTTTTTGGGACTTTTTTACCCCCCCCCCTTTCTTACACTTTTCTTACATTTGCCCTTACCCCCCCCCCCCCCTTTAATAGTACATTGTTCGCTTATAATGATAAAAATAATATGACATTTATATCGCGCAAATCCGTAAAACAATCATTGCTCTAAGCGCATTGCCTAATATTCATGAAAAACATGCATACACACAAACATGCACATATTAATATAATATGCACTAAAAAATAATAGGTGTCACGACATGGTGGGATCAAGCGCTCGTCAGTTTTGATTTTGAGGCATACAGAGTTACAGATATCATCTTAAAGCCTGTCCATTTGCCTTCCTTTTGATGAAAACAATATTCATCTATGCTGAATAGAAGTCGAAATATTTGTGATTGAAGGGGGTGGGGTAACCTGATTTCAAATGTAAATTTAGAGAGTAAATTGCCGCCAATGGCTTGAGAGCCTTTAAAACTGAAAAATCACAAATTTTGTACAAGTAATGAACATTTTTCAGTATGGACGTAAAAGGTGTTTAACGTGGAAAAAAATTCAATAAAAGTTCCCAAACCTGCGGGAAAATGTCAGTTTTTTTCACTTTCTTTATTTTGACGAGCGCCTGATTTCACCACGCTGCCTCACAATTAGAGTAAATCATTCAAGGAAAATATTGCATACTCACTCTTTCTAAAAAGGAAAAAATTGAGACTCATGTCTATGGCAAAAGCGCTTTAATTAAAAAAAACAAAAACAAGTTACAGTGGAATTCTGATAAAGTCATCACCCCGAACAGAAAAAAAGTGTTGACTTTGAGCAAGGTTGACTTTATCCATTGTGCTACATGTACTGGCCATTGAAAATTGAAGATGACAGCTACAAAAAATACAAAGTACCTGGTAATAAACAAGATGTAATCTCAATTTCAGGGAGTATAATTCTGAAGTTGTCACCAAAACAAAAGATATAAAGAAAGAACAAAGTACATAATAATAAAGTTGACTTTAAGCAAGTTGACTTTATCAGGATTCCACTGTATCTCTGTTATTACGGATCATTTATGCTGAAAAAAAAGTGAAATTAGATATCATCAACAAATTAAATGCAGAGTTCATCATTATGTCAAAAATATTTTTTCACCTCACCAAGGTATACGTCCTTTCGTGCGAATAGATTTGATACAACTTTGTATCAATGTTTTGCACACGAAAGGGCGCAAGCCTGCGTCTGATCCCTTTCTTACACTTTTCTTACAGGAGCCAAAGGAGCCCTCCCAGGCGTAAGATTATATTTGAACGGCCCCTTGGGTGTTGTTCTCTGTTAGTTTTGGTGTTTTGAAAAGTGGTGTTGTAGTTTGCTGGGATGAGTTTTTGGCGAGAGATGTAGCTATTGTGTTTGCAATGTCTACTTGAGTTTCAGCTGTGGTTCCATCCGCCTCTGGATGTGCCGAATGGTGTCTGTGCGTCTACCCAATAATTTTTTTAAAGCAAATTTGAAAACTTGGTTGAGTGGTGTCAGGCCGTTGATTTTGGAGAAGTATTTTTTTAATGATTGTCTTTTGCCTTTGCTCTCCCTGAGGCATCTACGTGCCACAGCTCGAGCCTTTAAATAATTTATCTTGTTTTCTGTGGTGGTGGTGTTGACGGCCCTTCGATAAGCCGCCTTCCGTTTTCTTTACTGCATCATCACCACATTTCTCAGAGAACCAGATCGGGGTTTTGTTTTTGGTTTTTTTGGTATGTGCTTGTGGCATTTCTAAAAGCTTTTCGTCGAATTGATTGAAGTTGAGGTCGAAAGTGGGATTCAGAATCTGGGAACATTGATTAGCAAACCCGTCCCAGTCTGCTCCTTTGAAGTTGAAGCGTTCTGGGAGGCTATCGTTTTTTTAGACGAATTGGGAAATGGTCCGTACGGTCATCCAGCACAGACCACTCAAGATCTGGGACTAAGTCAGGGGTACAAAAGGTGAGATCAAGGGATGAAGTGCCAAAAGTGGCTCTGTTTCTGTAAGTTGGGGACCTATCATTTAAGAGACATGATATATATTTTTTTTCTATTATTTTTCCTTTCTGGTCTGTAGGTTTGTCTCCCCAAAGGGGGTTGTGGGCATTAAAATCACCTAGGTAAATAAAGGTTTTTGGAAGCTGAACCTTTAAGTTATTTAGTTGGGTTATTTTGAGGGGGTAATTTGGTGGGATATAAACTGAGCAGATCGTGATTGGTCTGTGCAGGGTGACCTGTACGGCAATAGCCTGGAGGGTTGTCCTAAGATGTACATGTATTTGTCTGTGAAGCGTGTTGTTGTCGGTGTAGATGGTGGTACCAATCTGGTTCTCCGTGTGAATGTGATGATACGCAGTAAATCCTTTTAAGTCTATGGTTGAAGCCGGGGTGAATTTTGTTTCTTGTATACAGGCCACTGTGGCCTGTAAGTGTTGCAATTCGCCAACGGAAGGTCGGATTCCGCCGGCATCCCATTGCAGGACCGCCATTATGTCTTGTTAGTTTTTGTTTTTGGAGCTTAAAGGCTATTCAGACTCAGCAGAGTCCGATCAGTCGCGGCCTAGGCCTTCTCAGTATCAGACCTAACATCCCGCACGTTGGTTCCGGCATTGAGGGCCGGGGTGGACGGCCGTATCTTGATAAGTTCGCCTCGAGACCGGTCTTTATCTTATAGACGATCAACGCGAAAAACGGCGATTAAATGCGAAAAGCGGTAATAGGTAGATGCTCTAATACTAATACGTATACAGCTGATGGAACATTTTTTCATTACGCCTTAGCTTGCCGATAGTAATGTGTGTAGTGTGTAGCATCTAGTCTGTCTAATCTCCTAGCCTCTTCATTGTTTCATTCACTGCTCTTGGGTGTACACGTGTTTTTTTTGTTTGGATATATAACTACCTCAATTCTATGGATTAAATTTGTGCTTGTTATATGTTTTAGTGTTCAGCCCAGAGTCTAGTTTCCTTTTATCTTGAATGTTATTGTTACTAACGTTACTGTGAAAAAGTTTTCAGCTCATGTCTCAGTTTCAGCGCAATAAACCGTGTGAGCAACATATGAACATGGGAAGAAAGTGTAGGGGACGGGGCAGTAGAAGCGGTTATCAGACAAAAGGGAAATAGCAAAATAACAATATATAGATTTTATAAAGATTCAGAAAAAAGTGCAGTGGATCAAAAGTGTTCCAAATAAATTAATCGTAGAAAATGTTTATAATGGGAGTTTCAGTTTGCTCTCTGCACGTCCCATCTGATCTTGTACTTTTGGCACAGGATGGAAGATTTATGGTGCCTCCATCAATATTTCCAGAAGTACCACCATAATTTTGTGGCACACCAGCCCCCCCCCCCCCCCCAAAAAAAAAGAGCAACTACAGTAAGTTCAGCTTCTTCTAAAGCTGCTGATATTGATGAACTGAACAAAGAAAGATGTCTTCAAGTTCGATTCATTTTATCAAACAATGGATATGAAGCTGACAGCCACTGGTAATGTTGAAAAGAGTAAAGATTATAATACATGTACATTTGTCGAGATAGCCCTGTTTTTGCATTTTCCATGTATTTTACTTTTGTTCACCATACCCATGACCACGTGAAAGAGGTTTCATTTGAAGCTTCACAAACTAAGGCACATCAGGCATCCAGGCTTCACTAGATCTAGAGATGTTGTCACATGCTGAGTCAGTTAGCCCTAGAAGAAATTTTGCACTTCGTGTGTAACCTTCCGGAGAGGCATTGTTGGCCTGCACTACTACTAGATCCACTACATGTTGGGTAGGTTTTTTTTGGGGGGGGGTATTTTTTTTTTAAACCACTGAAAACTGTGCAGGAATTGATTAGTGGCGATTTTGTGGGACTTTCCAGCGATATTCATTCTTGATATTGTTATCGAGAGCAATGCAGTTGGCAAATATCTTCATGAATAGATCAGATCTGCAGAGCAAAGTGCTTCGCGGAATGAAGGACAGGCGAAGAAAAAAAAAATAGCAAAGCTGTCATCCAGATCATGCAAACAGTAACTTTTTCAGAGGTAAGAGACGTCTTTTTTTTATCAACAATTAGTTACGTGCACTCCATCTGAAGAGCAACACATATACATTGTATGTATATATAATATAATATATATAAATATATATATAAAAATAAATATGTATAATATAATATATAAATATATATATATAAATATGTATAATATAATATATAAATATATATAATACAATATATAAATATATATATATATATATATGTATAATATAATATATAAATATATATATATATATATAAATATGTATAATATAATATATAAATATATATATATATAAATATGTATAATATAATATATAAATATATATATATATAAATATGTATAATATAATATATAAATATATATATAAATATGTATAATATAATATATAAAAATATAAATATGTATAATATAATATAATATATATATATAATATAAAATATATATATATATTTATAATATAATATATATATTTATAATATAATATATATATATATAATATAATATATATATATATATAATATAAATATAAATATTATAAATAATATATATAAATATATAAATAAATATATATAATATAATATATATAAATATATATATATAATATATATATATAATATAATATATAAATATATATATAATATAATATATAAATATATATATAATATAATATATTTTTAAAAAAAATAATATAATATAATATTTATATAAATATATATAATATAATATATATATAAATATATATAAATATACATAATATAATATATATAAATATATATAATATAATATATATAAATATATACAATATATATATAACTATATAATATGTATAAATATATATATATAATATATATAAATATATATATATATATATATCAATATATATATATATAATATAATATATATAAATATATATATAATATAATATAATATATAAAAATATATATATAATATATATTCATAAATATATATAAATATACACATATAATATATATAAATATATATATATATATAATTATATATATATATATATAAAATATATATATATATAATATAATATATAACGGTGTCTCTTGTAGGCTATCCGTTGCAAGTGAAGAACCAATGTTATCTCACTTGTGTGCCACGGTCTGGATTTCATGGTAAAATACATGAATGTAATTCATTTTCGTGTTGATAAATTGATACACTCTGTCACTGATGTAATCTTCCTTTATTATAAGAGCCGATAAACTCTCACAACAAAGCAGCAAAGAACAAAAATGCACTGAATTTAAGTAAGGTTCCTTGTTGGCCAGTCTAGTGAGTTACAGTGCGAGAATGCTCCATCCGCACTGTCTATTGCCGCTTTTCGCATTGACCCTCCGCGAACGTGTTCGGCCTCCAATGCCAAGGTCGTGCATGGGATGTTAGGCTTTTTATAATGAGAAGGCCTAGGCCGCGGCCCTACTTTATTAACATCGGGAGCTGGGGTAGGGTTTTAAATTGAGTGAAAGTTCTATGTGAGTATTGTGGTTGGTCCGACTCCGGGGCTCCCCGCCCGCCACCGAGCCCAACAAAGGGACTCATTACTCGGATAGCCATAGCTGTGCCAGGACTATCCCGGAGCTATACTCTTGACGAGAGTATACAAGACCCTCCCATCAAGATTGATCCAGGGACTGTTTGTGTTGCAACATGTTGATATCAGGCGACACTGTCCATGTGGATAGAGCAGGGCATAACTGGAAAATTCGTCTAATTGTAGGTTTTTTTCCCCTCCAAAATGACTAATAGTAGTAGTACAGGGTTTTACGGCGCTCGCAACTGCGTAAAGTCATATGAGCGCGCAAAACACAAGTTGTTTACTTTCGCAAAAGTTCACTGCACAATTGGTTAACTATTAGACGTTAAAATGCTAAAATATTAAAATTCGGTGTAAGTGTAAATATATTTTCAATTTAAAACAACTCTTATAATTAACAATAAAAAATTTTAATAGTACGATTTCACTTTACAATTTGCCAAAAAGGCCAACGGCCTTCATAAAATTCAATATTCTGCTGGGAACAACGACGGAAAAAACGTCTTGCAATTTCTTGCATTTATAATATTTCCCTCGGATCTCTCCAAAGTCTAGACATTCGGTTAAGATGTGTCTAACGGTAAAATCTGTGTCGCATCCGACACAGAACGGCTTCTCATCTCCCTGTAGGAGGTATTTGTGGGTCAGGGCCGTGTGTCCGATGCGCAATCAAGTAAAAATGACTTCGTCTCTTCTGGAGAGGTCCGAAGGATTTCGCTGTTCTAGTTTGGGTTTTATTTCATATCGTTTATTGTTTTTCTGTTTTTCCCAGTGGCTCTATAATGTGGCCGGTTGAACCGAGCCTTCAATTTATGTAGCACACAGTAAACACTATCATCATCTTGAAGAATCACTAAACACAACAGCTGACATTTCGTAGAAGTATCTTTGTATTCTCTTGCAAAAAACAAAACAAACAAACCAGCAACAACAAAAAGCTCCCCCAAAAACATCTGCTTAATTCTCATTAAACGTAACATTATCATTAAACAGTGTATATGCTATGTTCGAGTTCATGGTAATTTTTAAAACGTATGGTAGATCGGATGCTGCATAATTCTTTTAACGCAAAAAAAAAAAAAAAGACATGGCCGAGGACAGGAAATGCCAGATGGTCACGGACGCTTTCAGTCAGTTGATTCAAATTTGGGGGTTATCCAGAATAAAACCAAAATATAATACAACAAATTTCAAGACCCATTTTTCAGATATCACATAAGAAGGATATGGATTATATGTACACGATACAACATCTCTCCCTAATTCTCTGGTCTCCTTTTCGACAGCATTTTTTTCCATACAGGTATTTCTACACCCCCATCAATATACTTCGATCATTAAGGAGGCAGACTTTTACTTTGCCTGTCAGGACCATCCCTGGCTTAGAGGGATACAATATCCCAGCAGAACGACCAAGATACTAAATAAGAATTCTCCCCTTTCAAGAATCAAACTGATCTCCCACATGAGACAGCAAAGCAGTTAATTGCTACACTAGAGACGCTGGTACACACTATCAAAGAAAACATCCATCATTTAAAGGCCTCATTCTTACTACACATGAGTTTTGAATCAAATACACCACAGAAGCAGAAAATCAAGAACTGTCTAAGGGGTTTTATACAGGTGTTGTTTTGCCCATTCAAAATTCTTACAGATTACATAAAATAGTGAGCGTCACAGTGTACTAAGGAGCTTCTTCAAATCTCATAAAGCTTTGACAGATGGTAATGTCTGATATTTTACATTAACTTTTCCACAGCTAGTGGCCGATTATATACAGACCATCCACCTTCATGGTAGTGGATAAATAAAACAAGACACTCAAACTTTATGACATTTGCGAAACCATTACACTCAGCACATGCACACTTGATACATTATTTTGTGAACAATTTAATGAAAGCACTTTGGAAGTGTTAAGGAAAGACATACATAAAATGTGCCAAGCTACTTATAGAGTTAGCTTTTCAAAGAAGACAAAGCAATAAAAACATAGTAGTTCAAATTCACTAACAGGGCAACATAAAAGTAAAACAACAAAATGTTAATCTCCTTGAATATATGATAAAATATCACCTATTTTGCACACCGAGCAAGCACAACTTTAGTACCTTGAGAAAAATTACGAAAGTTTTGAGAGGAAACAAAAAATATACAAGACCAAATAGCAACAAAATGCATTAAAAAAACCCCAACCCATTTAACCCTGAGGGAAATAACATCCTTTTAAAACTACAATGTATAGACAAAACTACTATAATTCAATTCACTATCATCAAGATCATCATTGTCACAGTCCGAGTAAATATCCAAAGCAAACTTTGACGGGATTTACTCAAGTTGGATGAAAAACATGCCCACCTTCAGTATTAGCATTAGTCACAAAAAAGTGTTCTTATGCAATAGGAGTCCAAAATACAATTCAAAACCAAATTTTTAATTTACTCAGCCTCATTCACTCTTATCTAAAGTTATTTTAACCCGATCATGTGCATAGTACAGTGGAATCCTGTTATAACGAGAGGGATGGGACCGGTGCGAAATGTCCGTTATAGCAGGATTCTCGTTACAAGGGATCCAGTAATAAATTCAAGGGAAATAGTAAAGTAGGCCTAATCTATGATTTGGCGTTCTGTTTATTTCCCCCGATGATGATTTGTTCAACATGATCTCAAGGTCTTACTTGATCAAGAATCGAATCAGGTTTCTTTCTCTAGCACTAGTAATGTTGACAAATCGGCCTTGGCGATCAGAAAGAAGGGGCTCTGGCTCTAGCCTAACTCGCCCGCAGTGTTGTCCCCCACCCCACCACACCCTGTGGTGCGTTGCCATCTGCTCGCGCACGTCATACATTCACTACATCCATCTATCACATCATTGTGACCTCTCCATCCTTCACCAGAGAAGTGAGAGTGAGAGGCACAGTATGTCTAGATAATCTAGACTGGGCTGGCCTATCACGCGATGCGTTCTGCTTGTGTCTGCGCATGCCACACCCTCCGCACTCATTCGCTTCGGCCTTCATTGTTGGTTCGCATACGCTCTGCCATTCCTTGTTTCGCTGGATCACCGACAATTTTCTCAACTGGCAAGGTTTTATAATAACGTTTAAATGGTCTGTGCGCTGTGCACAGCAGCAGCAATATTCCGTTATAAATTACTCGCGTGACGGTCTGATTGCGCAATAGCAGTATTTTATTTACAAAGATAAAGAAGGAAAAAAACGGGGCTTTAGAACAGTGTCTTTATAACAGACTTCTCGTTGTTTCAGGACTCGTTATAAGTGGACTCCACTGTATCCATAAGTGGGGGGTGTTCTAAGATGTTACAGTGAAACCTTTGCACAATTTGGTCCACAAAACTTGGATCAAAACCAATTTATGAGACTGGAAAGTCTATTTGAGGGATTGTCCCTTTTCATCCAGGACCATGGATGCAAGCATGTGCAGTGCGGCCAAAGTAAAAATAAGAATGGACTTTCTACAATAATTATACTCTGTAATATTGAGCAAATGTAATGTGTGTGTGACGTTTTGGTTGTTTTCTATACAGCATGGATATAATATGTAATTTTTGCATTTTTAAAAAATGGCCTTGAAAAACTGTCCCAGAAATGGGACACCTATATGCACCAGGGATCATACATTTATCTAGAATTAATATATGAAAGTATTATAAATCAATTCAACTGTTTGGAACTACATGTAGATGTTTTTGCATGTATCAAACAGGTTTTTTTCAAATTCCTGAAGACATCTTTATCAACATCACAATCATCTGAGAAATGCCACACCAAGAAGAGATAGAAAAACAAAATATTTAATTAACTGTAATGTACATCACAGTGGCAACATCTCATTTCTGTGAATAACCTTTTTGTCTTTGTTGCAGACATTTTCTGCTGTTTTCCAGTTTTATTATTATTATTATTAATTATTATTTTGCATGGTTACTGTTACAATTTATTATTCTCTGTGTTGTGTTTGTAATATGTGTCACAACATGGTGAAATCAGATGCTAAATGCTAGTCAATTTTGGGGTGTATGGAGTTATTAGTATTATCTTAAAGCTTGTTCACTTGTCTTCATTTTGATTAGAATAAATACTGGTCTGTCATGAATAGAAGTCTAGACCTATGTAATTGAAGGAGGCAGGGATTGTCTGACGTTGGAGGTAAAATAAGAAAATGGCAACCAAAGTTTCGTGCCAAAGCTTGGATGTCATTGGAAACAGCAAATTTACATTTTATATGCCTTTCAACAACTTTTTTTCAGTAAAAATCACCACAGAAATGTTTTTTTTTTTTTTTAAAGAATACTAAAAGTTTTGATGACCCCCCCCCCCCCCAAGAAAACAGAAAAGTAAAAAACAAAAACAAAACAAAATCAAAATTGCCCACTGGTCAAAAAAATGTCCACGATTTCACCACAATGCCACACGTATAGTTCATAACAGATTCCAAAGCTTAAACAGCTAAAAAAAATATATAAAAAAACACTTTTAAGCATATGTTCACACAAAACACAAAAAGTTACCCGAAAATCCCAAAGGAGAGGTGGTTGTTGGTGTGAGGGGTAATGAGAATCCAATGTCATATTAAGGCACAAAAGGTGCTCACGCTGGAAGCCACATCGAAAACGATGAAACAGAAGTAGAATGCACACAATAATCTGATTGACACACAGTGGAACTCGGATTCAACAAAAACTCAAATTCAACCAAAAGGAATTCCCCGGTTGTTTTTTTCTTTTGATTCTTTGAAAATAAATTTAAACAATAACTCGGATTCAGTGAACACATAAATATTCAACAAAGTCGCTTGCTGCGTGATGGGGTTTCGTTCATTTTCCTCCTGCAACAAACCTTATTTATCTATTCCTGGAAACCATCCATGGCACCTGCATCGTGAACCCTTATTCGCTTAGCCTATCGTTTATATCTTACGCGATCAATCAGCATACCAGCACACGTGTTGTTGGCACATAAACGTGTCTTACTCTTTGCACATGTCAGGGTTGACGGGCACCAGCGAACATTTGACTGTGTGTATGCGTGTCTAAAGGGAGGGGGCGCAAATGGTCCATGTGTGGAACACCGGTAGAGATATATATTAAATGCGTCTGTCATTTCCCCACGGGCTACTGATCAATTATTACAATGATAAGCTAGTTTTGACATCTATATCATGAATTGCGCGCTGGTCTGTGGAATCAAACATTGACGTATGCTAGGCTATACACAGCAACACAACTTGTTCTGCAAACAATATGTTATAGACGACACAGGCGTGCATTTAAAAGAATCGGTCCTTTTGCACAATGTGTGCTTGGTAGAGTTCAGTGTATTTTCCTAGAACTTTCCAGCATTTCATGGGTATGGCATCAAAGAAAAGAAAATGCTTCTCATTTTAACAAAACAACTTTTGATTGAGAAAGTCGAAAAGGGGAACAAAAGTAGGCATTTCAGGGTAACCTATCACTTGTTAATTCCTTTTATACATTACTTAGTCGATGTCTGTAACTATGTGTACACAAAAACCTCATGTTTGTTATTATAACGAACACTTGGATTCGACGAAATTGAAGGTCAGGCCCGATGACTTCATTGAATCCGAATTCCACTGTTCAATCAGTCATAAACCAAAAAGACACCAAAGGAGCTATTGCGACAAGAGGCCAAAACGGCAATCCCGAATGAACGGCTGCAGAAAAGAGAGTGATTGAGTAGACGTGTGAGTTTCATGAAGATATTTGACAAAGAAAAGCGTTGTAGCTAAACTCCTCCTATTCTAAATACCAGTCATTGTTAGTGCTCCTGTGTGCTTGCACTGAGATTTACGAGGTTCATTTGGAAAGTAAGGTGAAAAAGATTAATCAATATTCTTAAAATCTGTCAAAAGAATATTGCAGATGACCATTACATGCACCAAGAAATTCATTTACAACTCCATAGATCAACAAATCTCGTAGTGACAGCACATCAAACCTGGTGGCCACCATTAAGGAATTACGAAAATTGAAGTTCAAACAGTTGCTCGATTTTTTTGAGCCATAGGGAGAAGTCCATCTGAAATTCACTCTTGAGTAAGTGGCCTTATATGCCAATATGTGATAAGTAAAAAAAACAGGGGTGTCTCTGTCAGTTTGTTCTGAAAAGTGCCTTCAAATTTGAGGGCAAACAACACTCAGGACGGCCACAAATTTCAAAGTCACAGAACAACATGATGCAGATAGATTGATGTAGGCCTACTTATCCTTGATAGGTGAGTCAATATGGGTGATATTGCCCTGTCACTAGAGCTCCCACCAACTGTAGTTCACAGTATATGATTACCCAGTGGGGATATTGCAAAGTATCGGCTCAGCAGGTTGGTCTTGGAACAACTGACACTTTTGAAATGATGCATGGGGTAGTGGTGACAACGCTATTGGGCCTGATTTTGACTTTAGTGAAGATAATTATATAAAAGAATCTTTTTTGAATTAATAATCACAGGCGATGAGATGCGTGTTCATCACTCGACATAGAAAAGTAAAGAAGGACTTCATGACATGAAAACATCCGTCATCACCTGGAGCAAAAAAGTTTGTCATGCCTTTAGCGCAATATTTGATGGTAATAGCATTCTGGAATGCATGCTTTCTGCAAGTAGATTTTCTACCAAGAAGTCATAATGTCATTGACCCCTTCTACGATGAAACACTCCAGAGAGAAACGATGAGATGGAAGAGACCAGGACAATTGAGCAACAAGAAAATGCCAGTTCGCATACTGCAAACATGACCAGAGAGTTGATAAAAAAGTATAGCTGCGAGATTTTGCCACATCCTCCCCATTGTCCAGATCTATTCCTCCTTTCCGACTACCACATCTCTGGACCCCTCAAAAGATACTCGTTCTGCAAAAATTTTGTTGAAGACGAAGACTTAGTCCGCGAAGTAAAAATTTGGTTAAAAAGTTGTAAAAGTTTTGTTTCAAACAAAACAAATATGATGATTCTGGGGCAATTTTAACCTCATTTGTTAACACCCCTCATACATGAACATTCAACAATATCTCAAACTCAAAGGAAACTGATAGTTCTGAACAACAAAAGGTAGACAGTACTTTATGAAAAACTAAAATTCAAAGTTAGAACAGATGCAGTGATTTGAAAATGAACTATTTGCTTGTTCTTGGTCCCACTATAAATATTCTCCTTTTTCCTCCGTTTGTCTGTTTACTACTAGTCTGTCCGTCTGTTTTGCACAATCTCTCGTTTGGAAAATCGTCATGGAGTTGTTAATAGTAACTGTTTCAAGAACACAACAACCATGGAGTTTAAATAAATATCTAGAGAAAGTAATGAGAATAGATATGGCATCCCACACCCTCTCTGCTAATTCAAAGACATGGTTGCAACATTCCCCATTTGGCAAAAGCTTTTTCCTTTTGTTCACTGGCGCCTACAAAAGAGGCAGACAAAAGTGCAAATAAACCTTAGTTACACTAGACAATGACACGCAATCTAGTTCATTTCCCTGGTCACTGTAACAAGTCAAATACTTTATAGAAGAAAATAAGATATACCGGTAGCATGTATTATAAACATCTCTTGCTGACATGATGAGACCAGTTGCAGGAAACATAAATTTTATGGGCTTTTGGCTCATGACCCAGAAGGGATGGAGAACACATTATGGGGGTTAAGGCCAGAAAAAAATACACTCCAAACCACACATTCTTTAGATTCAATTCAAACAACAACAAAAATGTCAACAAAGACATTGACTCTAAAACACCAGAGATATATACTACAGTAGAAAAATTGTCATAAAGAAAAAAGATATCACCCCAGGACCACTGTATTAAATCTTGACAACTAGTCACTTAGCATCTTACTTTAAAAACTGAAATAACAGTTGATTTACCGTATTAAAACAATTGAACAGAACAAACATTCAATTTATTGCAATTCGATTTTTTGATTGCATGTGAATATTTATCATTATTTATTTATTAGGTTGGTGATTCTTACACATATTAAGCTGTCTTTCGTAAAAAAAAAAAAAAAAAAAAAAAAAAAAATTTAATGTGGGTGGTTGGTGGGTGCTCTGGTGTGGCATGCACCTTCTTTCCTATCAAAATCAAACATCTATCGTCCTTATCTCTCCTCCTCTTTTGTGTTTGTTACTCTCTTGTATCACCTTTAATATTTGGCACTTATATAACCTTATTGGGTTGCAAGTGCTGTAAAACTAAAACTAAAACCAAAACCTAAAATAGGTATATACGTGAAGTGTTGTGAAATCAAGTGCTCGTCAAAATATGGAAATACCCCATCCCCCCTCCCCAGCATTTTCCCTCTAATTTTTATAGTTTTCTTGTTTTTTGAGGGTGAGGAGGAGTAGGGGGAGTCTCAACACCTTTAATGTCCATTAAAAACACATTTATGAAGCGACCATTTTCTAGCTAATTTTTCCACTGATTCCAAGCTACCCCCATGACCTCCTGACTTCTATTCAAGATAGATGGGTATTTTTCTTTTATTAAAAGCAAGGCAAATGAACAGGCTTTAACACTATACAACAACTCCCTATGCCCTAAAATTGACAACCGCACGATTCCTCAGCGTTAAGACACATATTCATGCATCAGTCATTGTTAAATTTCAGCATCTTCATTACATACAGTAGTCTCCTCCTAAGATCCCAAGATCCCGGTTCTCGGAAGCAAGAAGAATGTGGGATCTTAGGCGAAAGGGATCTAAGTCTTAGCCGACGCACCAAGGGAAGAATCTACGGTGACCCATGTTAAGGCCTACAACTGCTAAAATGGTCTCCCTTTCCTCTAAAATGAACTGGCATGACCCCTGGGTGGGTTTATGACATATGGTGAGTGAAGGGAGGTCAACCTTGATGACCAATCACAGTGGCATGAGGAATGGCATTTTCAATTTAAAATAATCCTATTGCGAGTCTCAAGATCTAAGCTTATTCAGTTGCCCCTCCCCTGTCCAAAATGTTATAGCTTTCTATCGCTGACCGAGTTCCCCTGCCTTTGTAGTTATGCACCACTATGTTGTGATCACACCAATTAATATTTAGTCTGTCTCGCAAATTCAGGAGTAAAGACAACTACTGCTACGGTCGACCGGTCAAGGAAGAGTTCACAGTTCGATGTGATCCCGACAGGAGGAAACTTGTAGGCTCAACCCACCCAGTGAGTGATGAAAGTAAAATCACGCGGCTAGCAATATATATATCATGTGGAGAAATCAGGCGCTTGTCAAAATACAGAAATTGGAGAAACAGGCATTTTTTCATCAGTTTGGAAATTTTCATTGAATTTTTATTTTTTGGCTCAACCTCTTTTATGTCCATATATAGAAACACATTTCGATGTAACTTTAACTGAAAAACATGATTAAAGGCCAAAAAAATATGTCATTTTTCTGTTTTCAAGGACTCTTTAGCTATTGGAGTTACCAAACTTTGGCGGCCATTTCCTCGCTAATTTCATCGCTGAAACCAGGCAACCCTACCTCAATAAATCGGAAACATTCAAGATAGAATGGGTATTTTAAAAAAGAAAGCAAGGCAAATGAATAAGCTATCAAATGATACCAATAACTCCACATGCCCAAAATTGACGAGCGCCCGATTCACCACGTCATGACACACACATACCATATATATATATGGGTAGCGATATTTCCATGGCATGCTGTCTGAAGATCGTAGTTGATATTTCCACAGCATGCTGTCTGAACATCAGAAGTGATACCTATACGGTATGCCATCTTGAGTCTAAAGATCGGAATTGAT
Source organism: Aplysia californica (assembly GCF_000002075.1). Lineage (NCBI taxonomy): Eukaryota > Metazoa > Mollusca > Gastropoda > Aplysiida > Aplysiidae > Aplysia > Aplysia californica. The sequence continues at coordinate 55,607 of NW_004797914.1, read as the reverse complement.
ACTTCGACGGCATAATGCTCTTTTTGAAGTGTATCAATGCAAGAATTGTGTTTGTTTTCCAGGCGACGAGTCGGGTGATCATCCCTACCCGACCCGACCCGATCCCATCCGCAAATGGGCACCCTACTGTTGGACAGTCTTCTCTCCATTTTGCTTGCACAAAATAAATTGTGCATCTCTCACTCTCGTTACAATCACACAAAACATTTCATCATTGTCCATAAAACACAAAATGATAGCAAAGGATAAATATTGTTAACAGGTATTCTAAATTGTATCTACAATGCGTTACTTATGGAAAAGAGATTATAGGCTTAATTATAAATAGTCCGGATGTTCTGATAGGCTGAATTTATGTGCCGTGGAATTATCACTTCCGATTTTTCGACGGCCTGCCGTACAAATATCCACTTATATATATAATGTTCATAAACACATATACGAGGGGGGGTTCAAGAAGTCTCTGGTCTAAATATGGAGGAATAAAGATACAGCTTTCTAACTTGGCACACATACTTTTATTTCTTTACTTAGTCACCACGCTGAGTAACACATTTCTGCCACCTCTCTTTGACTCTTTGACCTTGAAAAGTCCTTGAGAGAAAAATGACCAAGAACGGGCCTCTAAGCAGTCTTCAACAGCTTCAATGGCGTTCTCGTCGTCATAGAAACGACATCCTTTAAGCGATTTTGTTTAGATTAGGAAACAAAAAAGTCTGAAGAGGCTAGGTCTGGTGAATAAGCTGGGTGTGGCAGGATTTCGAAGCCGCACTATTCTGCTGTCTGGACTGCTTGTTGTGCCCTGTGCGCAGGGGCATTGGCATACAGTAGGAGGACCCCATTACGGAGTTTTCCCACGCCTTTTTCTCATGAATTTGGACCACAATTTTATCAGCAAACCCGAGTTGTAGTCTCCTGTTACTGTTTTTTCCCATTTTCCAGGTAGTCAGTCATGATGATACCAGTACCTTCACAATCTCAGAAACACGACAGCATAATCTTTCCACTTGACAGTGTGCCTTTGCCTTCTTTGGTGTGGGAAAAGTTCTGAGAAGAAGGGGTTTTCCATTGCATGGAGGGCATTTTTTGTTCTGGATCAAAACGATAAATCCATGCTTCACCCATAGTCACCATTTTTTAAAAGAAATTTGTGTCATTGGATTCAATTCGAAGGAGCGTTTTGCAGGACTCAACTCTCTGCTTCTTTTGCTCACTTGTCAAAACGTGGGGTACCCACCGCGCAGACACCTTATTCATGTTAAGATGGTGATGGAGAATCGTTTCAATTGACTCTAATATGATTCTCGTTTCACTTGAGCACTCTTAAACAGTTGTACATTGTTCTTATAGAATCAGTTTCTTAACTATGGATACATTCTCTTCAGTTATCAGAAAGGATGGCCGCCCTTCACGATCTTCATCATGACGGACATGAATCCAGATTTGAATTTTCTTTCCCAGTATGTCACAGTATTATTATGAGGACATTTGTCACCATAAACCTGGAGCATTTCCTGAAAAATGTCCGAAGGGGATTTTCCTATTTTCCTTGCATTTGCAAAAACTTGATAACTGAGCGATATGCAACAGGCTCTATGGCACCGCTTCAGCAACGAAAAACAAACGTTTTTGTGCATTTTTGGTTTGGTATGGGGTTTTACGGCGCTCACAATTGCATGTCATATGAGCGCGCGAAACACAAGTTAGTTTGTTTTGTGCATGGTTTCATCGAACATGCTGACTTGCATGGTTTCATCGAACATGCTGACTTGTGCCTTATAATAGTCGGATTTAAAAAAAAATTTACATGGTTTGTTCCAAAGAAATAGTCTAAAGGCTGGTGAAATTTCATTACTCTACCATGATTCCTTCACACTCAAGACTTATTGAACCCCCCTCGTATAACGCTTGTGTGTCTGTGTGTATTAAGATATCTGCATTTTTTTGACGATTTGGCAATTTTTATAAAATTCCTGCTTTTTGGCACAAGCAGATAGCTAGAGAACGAGAACTTAACGCCACTGGCCCATATTTATAGTAACAGCTATCTTGTCATTTATGGTGGCAACACGACCGCACGACGGCAGCCTGCCGACTCGGATTATTTTCTTTGCAACTTGCAAGACTGTTCGGTTCGGTTGTCTGTGATTGTGCAGCACCCTTCTTCAGCCCAGATTGACTCTGATGCTGTACACTACTTAAACTGAGAAGAAGACGATTAAGAGTAGGACTACATCAATTTGGATACGAAAGCAAGTCCAAAAAAAGTTCAATGATGCAGTGCAAATAATCGACCATTTCGATCCGGATCGTTTCTTTTTAAGTTTTGTAAGAACAAGAAATTAGGCACTTACAAGAGATTGGACTCAATAGAACGCTGTGCTGCAAATGAGATCTAAGGAGAAAGAGCTTGGTAACTTTTTGTTTTGTTTTAGTAGAGGCTTTATGGCGCTTGCAACTGCATAAGGTCATATGAGCACCAAGGGGTGGACGTCAACAGAGAAGTCCTTACATGGAATCAAGACTTACTCTGCTCACCTCTCTAGCTTCAACAGCACAAAGTCTGCTTCGACCATCAAGCCACCCTGGAAATAGCGGGTCACAAGAGTGTGACAAACATACAAAAGAAGTAGAGGAAAATGACGATAGTAAGGATTAAGAAAGAAAAAGCAGCAGTTCCCTGTTGCAGTTTAGGCACAGTTATGAGCATGACATTGATGAATCAGCCCATTTATAATTACAATTCTACAGTGCTGTGCATAACAACTTGAGATGTTAATATGTTAATGCGCCCCCCCTTGGGAATGGCCTAAAGACACCAGGGCGGTGGCTTGGAAACTGCTAGTGTAAACCGCGAGCTACGCAAAATCATCACTATTTTTCAAATCACGATCAGATGACGTGGAGGCCATCCCCCTTGCGAGGTCAAACAAGATGGCTGTTACTATAAATATCGGCCAATGGTGTTCAGTTGTCGTTCTCTAGCTATTTTGTCTTTTTGGCTCTACACATTATATCTCCATCTAAAAACACATTTCTGTGTTGCTTTTTTGGGAAAAAAATATTGATTAAAGGCAAAAAAAATGTACATTTTCAGTTTCCAACACCTCTTAACTTTGGAAGTCACCAAACTTTGGTGTCCATTTTCTTATTAATTTTACCACTGAAACCAGGTGACCCCCACCTCCTTCAAATGCAAACATCTTGATTTTCATTCAAGTTAAATGGATATTTTTTTTCATCAAAAGATGACGAATGAACACGTTTTAAGATGATAAAATAACTCCACATGCTCATAAATTGACGAGCGCCTGATTCCACTGCACCGAGAAACACACATATGTGTGAGGCATCGTGTTGAAATTAGGCACTCGTCAAAATAATGAAATCGAAGAAAAAGGCATTTTCCAGACGATTTTACAACTTTTATGGAATTTTTGTTTTTTTAATGTTCATTAAAACACATTTCTGTGAGGATTTTTACAGGAAAACCTTGATTAGAGGCTCACACAATATAAATTTTTAGTTTCCGAGAACTATCAAACTATGGAAGTCACTAAATTTTGCGTGCTATTTTCTTGTTAATTTCACTTTTGAAACCAAGCGACCCCTGTCTTCTTCAATTGAAAATGCCTTGACTTCCATTTAAGACACATGGGTAATTTTTGAATCCCAAGCAAACTCCACATGTCCAAAAATTGACAAGCGCCTGATTCCATCACGTCATGACACACACACACACACACACACACACAATATCTATGAGGCATCATGGTATGATAGGGCACACGTCAAAACAATGAAATGAAAGACATCAGCATTTTTCCATAGGTCAGGCAATTTTTGTCCAATTTTGTTTTTTGGATCACCACCTTATTGTCCTTTAGAAAGTACATTTCTGTGTGGATTTTACTTTTTAAAAAAAAGATTAAACGCAAGTATTCTCAAACTCCAACTCATTCGCTACGCCGAGCCGTGGGGGGCGGCGCGGCTAAAGTGCCGTCAGTACGCTAAGCCGCCCCCGGTGGCTTGAGAACCGATCTTCAATTTTAGCTTAGATTCTATTCCAATCCATATATATATATATCCATGTTAAAATAAAGGTCATAATATAATGTTGACTTCCGGGTCAAGCGTTTCCACCAAAAATCGGAAGTTTCGATTCAGTTTTGAAACACGATTTCCAAGTTTATGCGACTTTGTTTTATCGCGATGCTCAAATTATAGCCCAGACACCAGTCTTACTACTTTTACACAACAAAATGTATCATTATTTTGCACACTAAAGAAAAGTAGGACTGTCTTTAGAATATTGATACAATAGGGCTCAAATAGCCATTGCTGCTGTTACTGAAAAATCAATATTTTTCAGTGCTAGATCTAAATTGTCAAATTATTTTTTCTCTCCCAAAAAATCACTATTTTTTGTGAAATTACACAAAAAGTACCACTCAAGACATGTGTAGGTTTACTCTAAATACAATTCTGAATAATTCCACGTACGATACGAGTATTTTTTTGTGATTGTGAAGGCATCTTGTCCATTTTTCAAGATTATAACATTTTTGCATTTTTTTTCAATATCGGATCTCATGATCCAAAAGTGCAAATTTTATGGAATGCATATATAAATAACTGCAAATTTTTCGATATCTTCCAGTTCTCTTTTCGTTTATGGCTATTTTGAAGTATCATTTGACTAGGTGCAAACAAACTTTTTGAGTTTAACAGATGATACATTTTTTTCCTCCAAATTTTATCTGCATCCAAGAAAAATTGTGTTGAATAATCGCCTCTTACAAGAACCAAATTTGAAAAATACACAAATAAACATTACAGATGTATTCTACAAATCATACTGAAAATATCGGTGCATAATATGTTAACATTTATTTGAATTTGCGGCCCCAAAGACCTTTGAACTGCGCACTAGTAATCATCTCATTTCGCCTTCCCGAAAAAAATTCGCCCTCAAGCCGAAAATAATACGTAGCTAAGAGATAAAAGACACCAAACTTTGACGGCCATTTTCTCTCTGAAATCAGGTGACCCCCATCTCCTTCAGTGCAAATATCTCGCCTTGTGCTCAGAGAAAAACAAGTATTTTTTTTCATCGAAAGCAAGATAAATGAACAAGCTATAAGATGATACCAATAACCCTACATGTCCAAAAATTGATGAGCACTTGATTCCACTGCGTTGTGACACACACACACATACACGCACAAACAGGCTGTCTAAAAAAAAAGAAGAGGAACCACTTAAAGGGTAATAGCAATAGCTCAGTCACCTTTACACTAATTTCAACAAAAATTCTGACAAATAAATTCAATTATGAGGACATTAAGTCTTTAAATATATGAAGAAAATCAATCAATGTGTTTGAGAAATATCAAGTTTGAAAAATTTCAACCAAAACGAGATAAAGCGCAAAACTTTACCTCTAAGCTACACAGGCGTGATCAACACATTCTGGTTTTAGGACAAGGACAGTAAAAACCACAACAGTCGCCTCATACAGACATCTTAACGTGCCGAGAATATTTGGTAGAAGTTAGGGAAGAATGTGTGTAATGCTGTGCAGGCCTGGTTTCAGCAAGAGGAGGGCACAACCCACAAACTATGAGAGGCTTTGATATGGTATGATTGCAAGACAGGTTTGGGGAATGCCTTATGAGTCTAAAATTTACAAATGAATGGTTACTACCTTCCCCCAAAATGGAGCCCCTTCAATTATTACCTATAGGGTGTTTTGACTGACAAGAGTGTATAACTTAATGTTGAACAGGATGTCCAAAAAATCGACTCCAAAACATGCCACAGGGTTATTCAAAATTTCTAGAGGTGTACTGGAGCTTGTATGAAAAGAAATGGTCTACACCTGGATATTTAAATAGCGGATACCTTCCTTGAGTTTGTTTATATAACTTTTGTATTTATTTGTTCTTCAATGCACAAAGAGTGACTATTTGAATAGACCAATATGACTGATTTTTAAGAAGTTGCACAGTTGTGTTTTAGTCAATTTTGGTTGAAACTATAAATTTGATATTTTCAAATTTTTTTCATATTAACGCCTCCACAGTTGAATTTTATTTCTGCGAAATATTTTTAAAATTCGTTGAAAGATAACAGAGTTACTGCTGTTTAAGTGGGTCTTCTGTTTTTAGACATCCGGTATAAATAATATATATTATACACACAAATATATATATATTGTCGAACCTGCCATGATGGCCACCAGTATTATACTGTCACCTGTGCAAACGGCCATTTTCCATTCTCCCCCCGCTTTTTTGTCTTCTATAATTTTACTCTGTAAAATGGTCAACAGTCCAACGTGGCCGCGGCACCATATATTAATATTATTATTTTAATATTTTATCAACCAACAATCAAATTTACCTGTCTGAGACGGCCATACTAATCTCTCATCACCTGGCGCTTTGTCATTAATATTATGAATCAGCCCTTTTAGTTTAGTATGGGGTTTTACAGCGCACGTAACTGCATACGGTCGTAGAAGCGTGCGAAACACAAGTTAGTTTTGTTCACAACAGTTTACTGTATGGCGGGCTCGGGTCAGTAGTTAGATCTTAAAATGTTAAAATGTTTAAAAATCAGTGTAAATATATATATATATTTTCAATCTAAAATAATTTTCCTGGATAACATAACATTTTTTAAATAGTTCAATTTTACTTTATAATTTGTCATAAAGGCCAATGGCCTTCATAAAATCCAAGATTCTGTTGGGACCAACGACGGAAAAAATGTCTTGCAATTTCTTGCATTTGAAGTATTTCTTCGGATCTCTCCAAAGTCTAGACATTCGGTTAAAATGTGTCTAATGGTAAAATCTGTGTCACATCCGACACAGAACGCTTCTCATCTTCCTGTAGGAGGTATTTGTAGGTCAGGGCCGTGTGTCCGATGCGCAATCGAGTAAAACTAAAAATGACTTCGTCTCTTCTGGAGAGGTCTGAAGGATTTCGCGGTCCCAGTTTGGGTTTAATACTGAGGAGTTTTTTTCCAGTGGCTCTCCCACAGACTGTATGTATGTTTAGTATAAGGTTTTACGGCGCTCGCAACTGCTAAGGTCATATGAGCGCGCGAAACACAAGTTGTTCACCTTTGCAAAAGTTCACTTCACGACTGGTTAAATAATTGACTTTAAAATGCTAAAAAGTTAAAATATTTAAATTCAGTGTAAATACATTTGTGATTTAAAACAACTGTTTTTAGTAACAATAAAAATTTAAAATAATATCAAATTCACTCTACAACTCACCATAAAGGCCAATGGCCTTTATAAAATTTAAAATTCTGCTGGGAACAACGACGGAAAAAATATCCTGCAATTTCTTGCATTTATAATATTTCCTTCGGATCTCTCCAAAGTCTAGACATTCTGTTAAAATGTGTCTAATGGTAAAATCTGTGTCGCATCCGACACAGAACGGCTTCTCATCTCCCTGTAGGAGGTATTTGTGGGTCAGGGCCATGTGTCCGATGCGCAATCGAGTAAAAATGACTTCGTCTCTTCTGGAGAGGTCCGAAGGATTTCGCTGTTCTAGTTTGGGTTTTATTTCATATAGTTTATTATTTTTCTGATTTTCCCAGTGGCTCTCCCACAGACTGGAGGTGTACTTTTTGACTTTATTTCTAAAGTCAGTCTGTGGGAGAGTATGGGTCGTTGATCCCAGCAGAAGGGATGAAGCTTTCTTCGCCAGGTCGTCTACCTGCTCGTTTCCTCGGATGCCCACATGGCTGGGTATCCATGCGAACATGTTTTTTCCTGATTCGGATAGTGTATGGATTTTCTGTTGTAGCCTAACTATTTTTGGGTGTAAGAGTGTGTAGTTTGTGAGTGATGTATGTATGTAGTATAGGGTTTTACGGCCCTCGCAACTGCTAAGGTCATATGAGCGCGCGAAACACAAGTTGTTTACTTTCGCAAAAGTTCACTCCACGACTGGTCAACTAATTGACTTTAAAATGCTAAAATGTTAAAATATTAAAATTTAGTGTAAATATATTTGTGATTTAAAACAACTCTTATAGGTAACAATAAAAATTTTAAATAGTACGTTTTCATTTTTCATTTTACAACTTGCCATAAAGGCCAATGGCCTTTATAAAATTCAAAATTCTGCTGGGAACAACGACGGAGAAAATATCTTGCAATTTCTTGCATTTATAATACTTCCTTCGGATCTCTCCAAAGTCTAGACATTCTGTTAAGATGTGTCTAATGGTAAAATCTGTGTCGCATCCGACACATAACGGCTTCTCATCTCCCTGTAAGAGGTATTTGTGGGTCAGGGCCGTGTATCCGATGCGCAATCGAGTAAAAATGACTTCGTCCCTTCTGGAGAGGTCCGAAGGATTTCGCTGTTCTAGTTTGGGTTTAATTTCAAATAATTTATTATTTTTCTGCTTTTCCCAGTGGCTCTCCCACAGACTGGAAGTGTACTTTTTGACTTTATTTCTAAAGTCAGTCTGTGGGAGAGTGTTTGTCGTTGATCCCAGCAGAAGGGATGAAGCTTTCTTCGCCAGTTCGTCCACCTGCTCGTTTCCTCGGATGCCCACATGGCTGGGTATCCATGCGAACATGATGTTTTTTCCTGTTTCGGATATAGTGTATGAATTTTCTGTTGTAGCGTAACTATTTTTGGGTGTAAGAGTGTGTAGTTTGTGAGTGAGGTGATGCAAGACAGAGAGTCAGAAAGGATAAGGAAAGATTTGTTAGGGGAATTTTCTACAGAGTCCAGTGCCATGTCAATGGCAGTGGCCTCCGCAGTGAAAATGGAGGCTTCAGGATGGAGTCTCCTCTGATGTGTATTGTTGGGAGATAGGGCTGCGGCGCCCACTTCATTGTCTTTTTTGGAGCCATCCATGACGATGAGCTCCGCATCGGGGTATTTATCTATTAGTTTTTTGTATTCTGTTTTAAAAGCTTTGGTGTTTGTGCTTTCTTTGTTGTGCGTGGTCAGCTGTAAGTCTATTTTTGCCTTGGTGAGGTGCCACGGAGGGAGGTCGGGGAAAAGAATTTGTTGGATGTCTTGTTTGGAAAAGTGTAAGTTTTTGAGGTCCTCAAGGATTCTGAGGCCGAAGGGTTTGATGAGTTTTTCGTTGTTTTGGAATTTGTTTAAGGTTTCTGGGTTTGTTTCGAAAATGTTGTTGTGCGCTGGATTTTCCGGTGTTGAGCTGTTTTACTGCGTATTGTAGTGAGAGTTGTGTGCTTCTGAGTGAGAGTGGTGGTATGTTGGCCTCGGCCTGGGGGCTCTCTACCGGAGAAGTGCGGAAAGCCCCCAGAGCGAGGCGGAGTAATTGGTTCTGTATTGGGTCTAGCAATTTTAAGATGTGTGGTTTTGCCGATCCGTAGACTTGACAGCCGTAGTCAAGCCTGGACCGGACAAGGGAGATGTACAAGTGGAGAAGGTGTTTTGAGTCCCCGCCCCACTCCGGATGCGATAGAATTTTAAAAGCGTTTAACGCTTTCTGGCACCTCACACGAAGGTCTTTGATGTGTGGTATGAATGTGAGTTTTTTGTCGAAAATGACGCCGAGGAAACGAGCTTGGTCCTGGACGGGAATCCTTTCCCCGTATAGTGTCAAATCCGGCTGCAGCACACGTCTGCCTGTTCGGCAGAAGTGTACTGCAACCGTCTTTGACAGGGAGAACTTGAAACAATTATTGTTTGCCCACTTTTCGAGTTTGTGCAGCTGCATTGGCAGCTGCCTTTCCATATATCTTAGATGAGGATTTTTCTAACGGCAGCATATCAAAAAGTCGTCAACGTATAACGAGCTGTCTATGTTATTTAGAAGGGTTTTTACGATGGAATCTATTTTGATTTCGAATAGGAGAGGAGAAAGGATGCTCCCCTGGGGGGACCCCTTCCTCCTGTTTGTGGGGGTCTGAAAGGGAGGATCCGACACGAACCTGGAAGGAACGGTTCTTCAGGAAGTTGCCAATGAAGGCGGAGAGGTCACCGCGTATGCCGAGTGCGTGCAGGTCTCGGAGAATGCCGTACTTCCAGGTTGTGTTGAAAGCTTTTTCTAGGTCGAAAAAGATGGCAATCATGTGGCCTTCTTCAGCGAACGTCTCGCGTATAAAGGTCTCCAGGCAGAACAGGTGATCTAGAGTGGATCGAGTTTTCCTGAATCCGGACTGGAGACCGCTCAGCGAGCTCGTCGTTTCCAGAAACCACATGACGTCTCCTGTGAATCATTTTTTCAATAAGTTTGCACACACAGCTCGTTAGTGCTATTGATCTGTAATTGGATGGGGGTGTGTGGTCTTTGTTTGGTTTGGGTATTGGAATGACAGTGGCGAGGCGCCAAGGCTCCGGAAAGGAGTGCGACCGCCACCAGTCGTTGTATATGTCTAGTAGGAGTGTAAGTGTTTCTGAGGGTAAGTGTCTAATGATCTGGTTGTGGATGTCGTCCGGTCGCGGGGCTGTGTTGCCCAGGTCCGAGATGCACGACTGAATCAGCCCTGATGCTGTGAACAAACTGTCATAATCCATTCACTTGTCATTATTGCTAGTCCCTTCAATGAATGTTTACCCAAGCTGACCAATGTGTAACAATAAATTTTCAGCTGCTGGCTAGGGGAGCATGTGATCTGTCATTACATATAAGCCCTGCCCACAACTCATACACAAATCGCACGTGAGATTAGCAGTCAGTTTTACCAGTCCATAATAATGGACGTTAACATGGGGGAAGAACCCACAGCAACTTATGGTCAGGCCCATAATCTGTACAATGATCTTCCCTTACTTTAAAATGAACTGTCGTGACTCCTGGGCACTAAAAGTTCTTTTCAGAAGTCAGTTTTTCCTTCTTTTTTTTTTTTTGTTTGGGGGCGGGAGTGGGGCTTTTTTAAAAATATGGCGTCAGGTGGGAATCAGTTGACTTCAAGTAATTCAACCCACCCAAAATTTATTGCTTTCCATCTCTGAGTTCCCCGCCCATGTCATGAAGCATTATAAATCGTCGTGTTGTGACCACACCGACCAAATTTAAAAAAAATGAAAGGCAGGTTTACTGCCATCACATGACCTCATTACGCTGAGGCGATCGGACAGTCCATGAGTACGGGCGCCAGTCTGTCTAGGAGGAAGATAGAGTGCAAAACTGAAAGACAAGAACGATGGTCGGGAAAATATAAGCATCCACAAGTTCACAGTTTGGTAGAAGTCTGACGCTTGCTTGTAGTTGTAGGCCCTCCACACCTAGTGAGTGATGTAAGATCAGGCGGACGGCTCAGGTGATCGGGGAAAGCAAGGCATCGATGAGTTCACACCTTGGTGCGATCCTGTCTGGGCAATCATTGTAACCGCTTATTGAAATTTACAACAGAGGTGTGATCGCATTTATGAGAGAATGATCCGTGACGTGACGGACCGTACAATGATCGCACATTTTCGCTACTTGGTTGATCAGCTGAGCCTGCCCAGGTTTCTTATTCTTTTTTTTTTCTTAAATAAAGAAAAAAATAACTAAATTATGACCTGAAAAATGGGATCTTAGCCGAATGTAGCTTCTTCAGAGCAGGATCTTAGGGGTAACTTTTATATAGACCTAGTAAAATTTCTGGTTTTCCAAAACAGCGGGATCTCAGGCGAACTGGGACCATAAGCGGTGCAAAGACTACTGTACTTAAGTTTACAATTTAAATGCTAACATAAAATCCTAAATACTTTCGTAACAAATTGCACAATCACTCTTCTGTTTGTAAGTTTAGTTTTAGGTGATTATTATTGTTTGGAAGCCATGATGAGCACACAATAAATTTGTCGTTCAATTAAAGCGTCTTTGTCACATTACTAGGACTTGTCAGTCCGTGTCCCACATATCAACATGGTGGCAGCAAGGTAATAGAAACCAATGAATGCTTTATCATCTTCGCCCCAGCCAGACCATTGAATGATTGACGCCTGAAAGTCGCTGATCACACATTGATACAAATTCTCGCCAATTTTCCCAAACAAGGGAAGTAATCATAACATTTTGAATAGTCAAGAGTGTAACAGGGTTATCTTTTGGGAAAAAGTCAGTTTCGCCTGCCTCCAGAATTGAATAATATAACATCTGGAAACATCTCAGACAAATGAAAGCGACAGGGAGAAGTCTACCTGGATGCTTCAGGAGGCTCAGACAAGCCCAAGAAAACTCAGACAGCCATCCTACTACACTGCGCAGGACTTCAAGTGCTGGAGCTATATGACCAGTTCCAGTTCGACAACGACGGTGATAAACAGGACCCAGAAAAGGTGTCGCAACGTTTGCACCATTACTGCAATCCCCTCTGCAATGGGGTCATAGAAACTTTCAGATTCTGGAACATCCCTGCCTCTGATCCATTTGATGCATTTGTTACAGAATTGCGCACTAAAGGAAGCAAGTGCAACCTTGTTGAAAAGGATCGCATGATTTGAGACGAGATAGTTTTTTCTGTGGAGAAGAAACTACAGGTGAAACTGCTCAGAGAACAAGAACTAACTTTAGCAAAAGCGATAACGATCGGACAGTCGTAAGAACAGACAAAAAAGCACTTGCAGGAAATGAACACCATGAGAGTCGATAAACTGTGGGTTGAGAAACCCGACGGAAATGTAACAGGAAGGAATGAATATGGCAGCAAACCGAGACAAACCACCCAAGCAACAGAGAAAAGTCATCAATGACTGCCACTTTTGTGGTAAAAGCCATGAACAAGTGAAAGAAAAGTGCGCAGCATGGGGTAAATCGTGTACAAACTGCCATGGACGCAATCACTTTGCATCAAAATGCAAAAAGAAGCAAGTGAAATTCACCACTAAGGAAGAAGAAGATGAAGAATTTGCTAGTGGAGATGAATGGCTGAATGCAGTAAGTAAGGAGAGAACGACGACAATACTGAAAATTAATGGCAATGACGTCGGCTCCAGGTGGACACGAGAGCAGATGTCAATTATATGCAAGAAGTATGAGAAGCACGAACAGACAAAGGAAACGTCACAGACACTGACAATGTGGAATAAAATCAAAGTAACACCAGCTGGTAAGGCCATGCTGAAAGTGGAAAACCCCAAAACAAAAGAAAGGAGAAATGTGCCATTTACATTCATTGACGATGACTTTTAGCCTGAAAACATAAAGAGAGCTCGGTCTGATAACCATACACGAAGACAAGTTCATAGCCAAGCTGGAGCTGGAGACAATCGGTGATCTGGGGGAGGCACATCTGACAGTAGATCACACAATAAAGCCGACAATCCTTCCATGCAGAAAGGTACCTCATGCGCTAGAAGACCAAGTTAAAGAAGAAATTATTTGCCTGTTGCATCGTGGCATCTTACAGAGGGTTGAAGAGCCCACCCCTTGGGTAAATCAGATGGTTGTGGTGAAAAAGGCTATTGGAAATATAAGAATCTGCATTGACCCACAACCCCTAAATCTGGCCCGGCATGTCAGCAGAAATCAAAGCAATGGCTGGCAACTGCAAGACATGCCAGGCACTAAAACCAGCAAATCCAAGAGACACAATGACTCAACATAACCAAGGAACCTACTCAAGGGAGAAAATTGTTTGTGATCTTATGGAAATTGATGGAAGAAACTATCTTTTAACAGTGGACTGCTTCTCCAACTTCGCAGAAGCAGATTATCTTACTAACACAGAATCACAATCAATAATCATGAAACTCAAGGGACACTTCGCTCGTTTCGGCATCCCAAAAGTAGTGGTAACGGACTGTGGATCGCAGTTTGTCGCCCAGGAGTTCTCAAAATTTGCTGAAAAAAGGGGATTCCGACACGAGACCTCAAGTCCCGGACATCCCAGATCCAACGGGCGAGCAGAATTGGGAGTGAAAAATAAAAAGTACACGATGAAGAAAGCGAACCGGCAGAAATAGGATCAGTACGAAGCGCTTTTAAAACTCCGCAATACTCTGCGACAGTATGAGAAATCCCCAGCTGAGATAAAGCTAGCAAGGCGGCTGCACGCATTGATCCCTAGCAAGCCCATAACTTCTATGAACACTGACAAAAAGTCCAATGACAGAAATGATGCCGTGACCAAATCCTACAATAAACACGCCAGAGACCTTCCACCACTTCAGAGGCCACAACCGGACTACTACAGAAATCCCAACCAATCTGGTTGGAACAAGGGCAGGATTGTCCAGACAAATGGACAACGCCAATACACAGTGGAGGGGAAAAACGGAGGCATCTACCGACACAACCGCGTACATCTCACACCAAAGTCAAGCCCTTTCAGAAGAGAAAACGTCGACGAGCTTGAGCCGATATGTCCCAGTAATATCCCCATGGCTGAGACAAACACCAGCCCAAGCCCTCTCCTGTCATCAATCCCAATCAGTCAGTGAATCACTCTCAAATACTCAATGAGGGCCCGCCCAGCACCCCACCAACTATGAATATGAGACCCAAACGGGAAGTGAAACAAATATCGTGGATGAAAGACTTTATTACCCAATGAATATTTAACAGACCAAGTTTACAGAAAAGACAATCATTTTGTGTAAGGACCAGGACAAAGGGTCATAATACCCTCCCCTGGATGAGGACACATTTATTATAACCTCTAGAGTATTTCAATTAAATTTAGTGATAATTTAGTTTTAGTTGTAATTAATTATTATTGGTGTTAATAAGTTAATAACAGTCAATTTGTTTAAGGAAAGGAAAAGGGATGTTAATAATCATAATACTTAAGTTTACAATTTAATTGCTACAAATACTAACATAAAATCCTAAATACTTTTGTAACGAATTGCACAATCACTCTTCTGTTTCTAAGTTTAGTTTTAGATGATTATTATTGTATGGAAGCCATGATGAGCACACAATAAATTTGCCTTTCAATTAAAGCGTCTTTGCCACATCACTAGGACTTGTTAGTCTGTGTCCCACATATCAACACACCCCCCCCCCCCCAACCAAATAACAAACCAACAAAAATTTTTAAAAAACAACAAATAGAAACCATCCTACATCTCCCCCCCCCCCCCCCCCCCTTTTCAAAAGAACACAAAAAACATTTTTAATTAGCCTTAGTCCTAAACCTGAGATCACCCCCAACTGGGACCTCAAAGGGGAATGGTTTGCATTTTTCAGTTTGATCAGTCCTGCCTAAGTCCTGTCCTGTCTTACTGGCCACTTTTCTCCTTGACAATGGGTGGCCATTTTACACAGGTTCGACTGTACATACTCACACACACATACAGAGAGAGAGAAAGAGAAAGATCACAGAGAAAAAAAGCAAAAGGGAGAACTGTTTTTAAAACCCAAAAACTTCCACGTCTATACATTGGCACACACTATGTGACAGTTACAATTGCCTTTACTTCCTTGAGTGAGCCTGGTCTGCCTTTTATCCTGACAGGCAAGCATGATTTTTTTTTAAAAACGCCATACAAAAGGCGCAGATAATATGAATCTGTCTACTTACACAGCGATGGCATGTGTGCTTAGGAGAAACTAACTTATCAACCTTCAAGTACAAGGAATGACTATAGCTTGTTCACTTTCGTCTGACCGCATTAAAAAAATTCTAGCTCATTAAGGAAGTTATCTTTGCCCATGAAACTTTGCATTGCACTTCTGTGAGCAAGTGACCAAACAAAATTTTAAAAATCAAAAATCTTGACCCAGTAATAAAAAAGTCTTTCTATTTGGGCCTTATATTAAAAACCGCTCTTTGGATGCATGCACAGGATCACTAAAATAAATTACTTACAGTAGCCTTGCCTACAAATTGCTCATTCGATTTTATCCCCCTGCTGTCTAGACTTCTCCATGAGCTCCACGTTAGTCAAAAAAAATACTCACCCCGTCTCATGAATCGTGTTTCTTAGGTGAACGTTAAAGAGTGGTGTTGAGAAAATATGTCAACTTTTGCATATGATGTAAATCCCCTATTTATTTTCTTACCCATTTTAGGCTTACATCGAAGAAAACGTTTCGGAACCTTAGTTTGCAGTGACTTTTATAACTGGGTTTCTGTTGGTCATCCAACTTTTAGACCCATATACAAAGATTTGAGAAGATTGAACAGGTGATTTCATTTATCTTGTCTTAACTGTGGTCAGACAAAAGTGAACAAGCCATTGTATGGACATTACAGGCAACCTTTGCCTAAAAAATGACCTCAGTGATCATAATGTAGTCTAGCCCAACAAGAACCCTTTTTTTTTTTTTTTACAATGGTGTAGTTCTTGGATTCAAATTCATGACTATGTCTTGTACTGATGATTTCACAATACTGACAGCATTTTGCTTGCCACATTCTCACAAAATTATCAGAACTGAGAAATAGCCCACACCTCTTCTATACAGCAAAACTGTTCAGGGATTCCAGAAACATCACAAAAAGCAACAGAACTTTTTCCAGCCGGCTTTCTTTATAGCACTGCTCTGACGTACACCGCCCTGCACAGAGTATTTCTTCCTGTCTGATCCATGAGCCTCTTTCTCTCGGTCCAGGTCGTAGTTCAAGGAGTCTAAAATGGCCTGGTCGAACACGTCCTTGAGGTTTTTCTGTGTGAGAGCTGAACACTCCATGTAGTGTGTGGCCCCAATGTCGTGAGCAAGCCGGCTGGCATCCGTCTCGGACACGGGTTTGTCTTTATATTTGGCAAGCTCTATGAGAACTTTAACGTCATTGCGCAGGTCACACTGTGTGCCCACTAGCATGAGGGGACATCTGGGAGCATGCTTACGGATCTCAGGCACCCATTTCTCCACAATGTTGTTGAAGGAGGTGGGAGAGACCACACTGAAACACAGTAAAAAGATGTCTGTGTTGGGGTAGCAGAGCGGCCGGAGAGCGTCGAAGTCATCCTGTAACAAAGAAAGGCAAATGATGGTTATCACACAAGTAGACATTATGCATAACATACAATTTTCTAACTGTCCGAAGGGGCATAAAAGCACTGAAGCATGAAACATGTCAAATATTGAGGGGGCGGCGGCACACGACACAAGAGCACCAATAGAAAAGGATATGAGGTTTAGTACGCCTCCCCATCTGAAAAAACTTAAACTTCTACCAGGAGAATTCACTTCATAGCACAACCAAAGTACTCAGTAGGACCGTCAATACTGCTGCCATTAAAGCAAACACGTTATCGACACACCAATGGTATCTGGCACAAATATGTCACATCCCAGGAAGTTTATTTTACAGAGGAGGATTTACAAATCTGTTTAATCATACCATCACAGACCGCTCAAATCAAATTTGACAAAGTGAAAAGAAAAGCCCATAAAAGGACTTGATGTGCAACTTTATAAAGGACAGTGTATTTGACCCTGCTTTACAATACATGCACTATCAAAAATTGGGTTTCAGAAAATGTTGGAGTAGTCCCATTTGTGCCAGCCAATACCTTAACCTAAGGCCATGAGAGCCCCCTGTCCAAAATTTTGTTGAAATTAGGGCAGAGATGACCAAGTTATTGCTCTTAACTCTTGATATGACGACACGGAGAGTGCAAAGGGATTGAAATTTGGACAAATCCAAGGAAACTGTAACAAAAAAAAGGCCAGTGAAGCGGTCTCAATAAAAAAAAAGATATGACAATGACAATGACAATCTTTATTCATCTCGCAGGGAGAAATTTGTCTTGGCCGTTAACAATGGCAGTAGACGTTACAAAGGTTAGACTTAAAGGTGCACTCACGCAAACGCACAAGACAGGACATTAGGCCAAGTAAATACAATATGTCTCACGTGCTGGGACATCTCTCTCTCTCTCTCATTTGTAGCACTGTGTGTTCAGTAACCTCACTGCAGTTGGTACGAATGAATTTCTATATCTGTCTGTTCTTGCTTCTTTGGAAATGTATCGTTTACTGCGGGTCGATAGTTGAAATTCCGATGTCAGTGGGTGGCTATGGTCACTAAGCATTATTTCCGCCTTTTTTAGAATGTTTGTCTTGTGTAGATATTCAAAGTCACTTAGGTCTCTACCAATTGTTCTTGATGCCTTTCTTATCAACTTGTTTATTTTTATAATGTGCTGCTTTCCCAAATTGCAAGTGATACCAAAATTTATCAAAGTTTCTATTGTGGTGGTGTAGAAAATCCGAAGGATGGATGGATTCAGATTGAAAGACTTTAGTTTCCTCAGAAAGTACAGCCTCTGATTTACCTTTTTAACGATATTGTTTATGTGGTTTTGCTATGTAAATTTGACGTCGATTTTAAGACCAAGATATTTGTATGAATCCGTGATTTCAATAGTTTCTTGTTCAATTACGAGTGGTGGGATTGTTGGCTTTTCTCTTCTAAAATCAAAAATCATTTCCTTTGTTTTTGAGAGAAAATTAGAATTTTAGAAAATTTGAATTGCACCATTTAAAAAACATACATATTTCTTTGAAATACTCTTTTTCATCAAGGTTTATCAATCCAATAATAGCGGAGTCATCTGCAAACTTAATAAAGCGTGTTGTTTTATATATACTTCTATGATCGTTGGTATATATTGTATTTGTATACAAAATTGGTGACATGTTGAAAGTTGGACATTCCTTTCTGGGTCTACAGTAATATTGGATTTAAAAGTCACTAGGTAGGAGTTAGTACACCTTTAATTTGGCTAATGAGAACCCCAATTGTGACAACTGTAATGGGAGAAAAAAATAACTTGACCACCTGTACTGTACTGCAGCGGAAACTGGCTCAAATAGGAGGCAAAACATTATAAATCTTTTCCTAATATAGCTAGCATCTGCGTTTGTTGCCATTTTTTTTTCTTGTCCAAAAGTTCCCACAAAAATGGCAAAAGTTGCCAACAATTTTCAAGCTTTCAACTCTCTGTGACGACGTTTATAGCAATGTTGATAGAGATAACTTCATCAAATACACCAGAATTTCTTGTGCTCTGTTTTAAGCATTCAGAATAGCTTTTGCAGCCACACAGAGCGTTTAGTTTTAGTAGAGGTTTTATGGCGCTCACATCTGCATAAGGTCATATGAGCATCAGAAGATTAGAGTTGTTACAAGAGACTTAACAAACATTTTTTTAAAAAGGGGAGATATGGACGATAGATGCTTGATAGGAAAAAAGAAGCAAACCACACCAGAGCTCCCGCCAATCACCCACACACTTTAAAAACTTGAAAAATAAAGGTTTCACAACAAAATGAAATCAAAATTGGAACAGAAAATAAACAACCACAAAAAATTAACAAATACGGCCGTTTTAACCCTAAACGCGTGTAATTCAAGATAAAATACAGGATCTAACATGTAAACCATGGAGCCACACATAAGGGGTATGTGTATGTAGTATAGGGTTTTACGGCGCTCGCAACTGGTAAGGTCATAGGAGCGCGCGAAACACAAGTTGTTTACTTTTGCAAAAGTTCACAGCACGATTGGTCAACTAATTGACTTTAAAATGCTAAAATGTTAAAATATTAAGATTCAGTGTAAATATTATTATTATTTGTGATTTAAAACAACTCTTATAGGTAACAATAAAAATTTTTAATAGTACGTTTTCATTTTACAATTTGCCATAAAGGCCAATGGCCTTCATAAAATTCAAAATTTTGCTGGGATCAACGACGGAAGAAATTTCTTGCAATTTCTTGCATTTATAGTATTTCCTTCGGATCTCTCCAAAGTCTAGACATTCGGTTA
>NW_004797914.1:24900-31831 GCF_000002075.1 Aplysia californica | reverse complement strand
CGAGTGCGACACCTCGCCTTTGAAGGGGTTGCACCTTCTGCAGACGAAGCAGTGGGTCTATTTATATCCCCCCGACCCACTGGGGGTTATGCCGTACTTCCAGGTTGTGTCGAAGGCTTTTTCTAGGTAAAAAAAGATGGCGATCATGTGGCCTCTTTCAGCGAACGTCTCGCGTATAAAGGTCTCCAGGCGGACCAGGTGATCCAGAGTGGATTCAGGCACTTTTGAGTTAAAATCAAACCAGTAAAAATATACAGCATCAATTTAAGTAGGCCTACATTTAAACGGACTTAACTACATTATAATCGATTCGGTACGACTGGAGCACCGACGTTTTGAAAAAGCATGGGTCGTGGGGATCTCACGATTTTGATTTCGAAAAACGCAGAAAAGCCGATTTGGTGCCCAACTGTAACCCCAGAAATTCATATTATTTTTTATTTGTTCTGGAAAAGTTTGTCACCTGTACAAAAAACCAGCTTACTCCAGCACAAACAAGCTTCGTCATGACCTTGTAAGGCTAAAGTACTTGGCAAAAGGTCAAAGCTTACTGTCATGCTTCAATGGATTTGACATCAGCTTGCTACCACCGTGCAGAGAAGCCCTGAAGCTGCACATACTACGTGTTAACTATCAAACTTTAATATGGAAGCAAGCACATCTGGCTGAACCATTAATACTTGATCCGCAAGATCATGGTTGGAAGAGAGGTGACGGTGGAGTGCTATCAGTGGAGTGGTGCAAAGACTTGGTCCCTCAACAATTGGTTGATATTTTGTCAGGATCAGATACAGAGCAAGAGGAAGACAAAACGGAAAACTGTCCCCTCTATTATGATAACAGCGATAAAGAAGATGAGATTTCAGATTCTGGAAGTGACAGTAGTGAAGATGAACTCATGACATAGAAAGCATCCAAGTAAGACTTTACATGCAACACCAACTGACTTACCGTACAAAATTTGGATAACTAGCACCCAAGCAACTCACTTCTGTTACAAAAATGCCCTAAGCAAGTCAAATTTCTAGATGCTATGATCTTTTTCTCAATAATTTCTTGGTACGAGTTCACTCAATAATACTTACTTCAAGTACACATATAGCCAATGGCTATAACTGCATTGCTAAGGGCTGTCTGTAACTGTGCATTGAACTGATTTTTTGTTGAATTAATTTTTGCATGTGTAGCTCTTCCTTTGTTGTGTAATATCCAGCAGGGAATATATTACGCTAACTTTGTGCGGCTGTTTTCAATTTTTAGAGAAAACGGACTTTGAAAATTATTTTTTTCTCTATACGGTATGTAAATAACTACCATAAAATGGTCAGTATAACTGTTTTTCTTTAACCTTGAGCACCAACTTAAGTCTTATTTAATAGAAAATCAGATTATCTACTCAAAAATTAAATTTTTAAAAAAAGTTAATTTTCACAATTTTCGACAATTCAGGGGCAACAACTCCGCAGATTGCCAACATTTTGCTGCAAACTTTTTTTTGTAAGTAGTCCTGAGTCTGCTTTCCCCCTTGTCACTGTAAAATAATACAGTTCTCAATTTACTTTTTTTTTCATAATTGAAAACCAGGGTTGGGTTGATTTAAATCAGGTCAATTTAAATCAGTTGAGTTTTTAAAAACTTCGATTTAAATCAGTTGATTTTTTTAAAAACTTAAATCAACTTGATTTTAAAAATAATAAAACTCAGTGATTTAAATCACTTTTTAAAAATGTATTCTATTTTTACATCTTTAAACATTCAGAATTCCTTTCCTTGGTTTTATAAAACAGTGTCACTGTAAAATAATACAGTTCTCAATTTACTTTTTTTTTTCATAATTGAAAAACAGGGTTGGGTTGATTTAAATCAGGTCAATTTAAATCAGTTCATTAAAAATTTTTTTAAATCAACTTGAAAATCACTTTAAAAAAAGGTATTCTGTTTTTACATCTTTAAACATTCAGAATTCCTTTCCTTGGTTTTATAAAACAGATATAAGGTTTAGTAGACTAAAATTGCTTAAAAGTCTGCTTTCCCTCCTGTCACTGTAAGTAGTAAAATAATACAGTATTCAATTTACTTTTTTTAATAATTGAAATTAGCATTTTCTTTTTCTTTTTAGACAAACACAAGCGCGTGCACACACACACACTGTAATAAAATGCAAGTTTATCTATGCATAATTCCCCCCTTCCTTTTTAGACTGACATTTTCTTCATTTTTTGTCTGTAGCCATAATTCAATGATATAACAGATTAAGGCTTTCTAAAATTGCAGTTGCTTAAATTAATCATTAGTTAAAATAAAGACAATGCATTTTGCACTAAAAGAACATACTTTTAGCAACCAAAAATCCCAGATTGTGTCGACATTTTAAAAAAAATATTAAAAAACGATTTAAATTTTAAAAATCTGATTTAAATCCAAAACAATCACCTACCCTGGCTACAACCCCATGCGTGACAGATAATAAAAGGAGTACCAAGAGCGCCAAACATCTCCACATTAACAGTACAATCACTATAACATAGAAATGGAGCCAAATTTTCTTTCAAGACTGTGAGATCATTACAAATCAATATTTTATTGCCTCAAAGACAATGATCTGTCATTATTTTGATTTTTTTAAAACACCGAGCTTTGTCCCGGCTGGCGCCGCATCGGTCCCCACGGCGAGCGAGTCAACTCTAGTGTACTGAGTGCTCCTCGGAGTTTCGTGGAAGGATTGATGCAAAATAATTCCAAGCCGATTACTGTATTCTAACAGAAAAAGAACTGTTCTGTCTATTGGTACTTTACATAATTCGTGATAAAAATGATCCTTGAAAACTTGTACGCTTTTTTAAAGGCTTTCTATTTAAACGCCAAGGCCAAAAATATACCACGCGAAGCAGTAGCACCATTCAAAACTCTAAAGAAGTTGTTTGCCAAATTCTTCAAAGTATTCGAATGCATATATAGGTGTCAATTTTTGAACCGGCAGACCTCGCATTCTGACCTGACCGCAAGGGGCTTCGCTTTCCACGGTGATTCTCTAGCTCCAAATACTCGGAAAAACAAAACAAATTACGCTATGGTTACGAAAAAAAAGCTTATCTTTTTCAAGATGTACAGCATTTGGTGTGTCATAGCCTAGCGAAAGAGCAAAGAAAAAGCGATCTGAATTACATCGATTTCACCTAAACCACGCACTCGGAAGTCCGCGAGTCGGCTTACGTGCCGTGTTTACGCTTCCTGATTATACGTTTGAAATAGCACTATAAACACACGAGTGCGCGCGCACGCAAACACACACGCAAACACACACACACACACACACACAAATACAAACATACACGCACACATGCACATAGACTGCCTCCGTGGCCTCTTGGTAATTAGTCCACCTTGGGAGATTTAGAGGAAGATCAATCTTTTAAAACCCCCCACTAAAACACAATAAGAACGAACTTTTAAAGTCAATCGAAGTGTAAAACTGAAAGATCAACAGCCCATAACTGAGCGAGCAGGGCATGCTTACACAGTCAGCTGTTAACGTAAACAAGCTTGAAGTGGGCTTGGAGTTACCGTTCTTACCCCGTATAATTAACTAATTAACTAATCAGAACCCTCAGCCGTTCACAGTTACGCTAAGTTGTTTATATTTCAGACCATCCATGCTCGAAAAGGGGTCTAAATCGAAAAAAAACGGGGGCGAATGAAGGACGTAGAAGCAATGTGGCCATGAGGTAATGGTTCTATAAATAACCTCACAGCTACACATCAGCAGGTCAAATGTTCGAAAGGGTTTAAGGCAAGGTCCAAATTCCTTTATCTTGTCACCCAAGCTCACAACAAACCACACACACACACACACACACACACACACACACACACACACACACACACACCTCCTAAATAAATCCAAATATAATTTCAGTCGATTATAGCTGTTTATTTTTATCTTAAATGAAGCAGAAGACATTGAACTTTCAATATATCCATACAAAAAAATAAAAAAAATGAAAAGCCACTTTTTAGCTTTTCGAGCCTCGTATCGCCAAATACCACATTGTAGAGCTGAGTCGCTAGCGCGAGAACGGAACTGAATCGCCACTCT
This sequence comes from Aplysia californica, assembly GCF_000002075.1. Classification (NCBI taxonomy): domain Eukaryota; kingdom Metazoa; phylum Mollusca; class Gastropoda; order Aplysiida; family Aplysiidae; genus Aplysia; species Aplysia californica. Next base: position 27,735 of record NW_004797914.1, on the reverse strand, counting down.
TCCCTGCGGAACACGATTCGCGATTCACTCAAGGAGTTGATAGTTAGTTCTAAGCTCCTTGGATTCACTTCAGCGGAACACGGAACCGTATCGCCTTCAGATTCCCGATTCACTCCCCTGTCGCTGTCACCACCATTCGGTTTGTTTGTAGCTCTCTATCTGATCTATTAATATAGGCCTCGCTAGTGCTACTCGTATGTCGCGAGCGCAAGAACGGAACATGGAACGGAACACTTAGAACGACTCCCCTTATAATTTTACAAAAGACGGTATAGTCCAACCCCCCTATTAAAACAAAATGAACGGGTTCCAAACCCTTAGCCCGGGGGAATTTTTAGGGGCCCTTTTTTTTTTGCCGCTTCATGGGGTTTGTTTGTGTGTGTAGGGGGGGGGGGGGATTTTATGGGGTCGCTAATTGAGGTCAGTAGAAGAGCGCAACGATGGGTGGGGGAGGGGGGGCAGAGAGGATGGCGGGCGAGACGTCCTGATGGCGGGGCAACAAGAGTGGGACTCGAGAAGTGGCGTTGATATGACACTGTTCCATTTCACGCATACAACGTGCCTGACACTTAGGTGTTCCCCGAGCTTTCGCGTACTCGCAATTCTTTGAAGCCGACTGAATCGCGAATCGCCACTCTCAGATTTGGCGAGCAGGATCCAGCTCTACACACATTGCGTCTTACGACTGATTATGACTTGGGTGGACAGAAAAGTTAGATATGTCAGAGCTCTCTTTACCAGTTCAAAGTAAGATCAGGAGTAGGAAGGGATGCGTTATATCTCCCCTCCTGTTTATAATAATTGATATGGATGCAATAACACAATACGCAAACCAAAGCCCAGAAAGGCAAAATGAACTTCTATTCGCAGACGACCAATGTCTCATTCATCCAAACCAACAAAGCCTCCAAAATAAACACTACCAAACTGAACAATAGCTGCAAGAAATTTAACATGAAAATAAGTAAGTACACCAAAAACAGAAGTTATAAAAGTGAACCGAAACAATAGTCCCTTGAACTAGAGCTGGAGTCTGCTTGATTAATCGAAGGCTTGTGAGCTGCGGACAGCTTGCGCCAGAGGCTTACGAGCAGGCTTGTGCTTTGTTTTGTCTGCTGCTCACTACCGGGGGAAACTTCCGGTATATTGTGACTCGTGGACAGGCTTACTGTACTGTGTCGTGACGTCGTGAACTCTCGTGGCAATTGGCTCAGTACATATTACAGAAGATTCTGGTTATTTGCGTTGAGAGGCTTGCGCCAAAAGTGCAAGGTTGGTCTTTTTTTCAGTTAAGTTGTAAAAAAAAAAGTTCTATTCAAAGCACATAAAAATTAATAATGGATCGGCTATTCATATGATGATACAAAGCCCGGGTTTTTTTAAAATGCGCATGGGTCAAGTGCTTCGTCGTCACAAGCAAAAAAAACTCATTTCGATTCCTGTATGAGGAGAAATTTTTACTGAGAACCTCCGTCTTTCTGCTGGGGCGTTGTTCCCTCTCAGCTCAGGTTGGCCCTGACATTGGGTTGAAGCAGGCCTAGCCCCTCTCCTAAAAGTTCTATATTGTGTCATTGTGAGTGTAAAACATCTACAAAACAGGCTACGTAAAAACGATACAAAAGCCAATCACAATGACCCACGGAGTTTTTACATTCTAAGATAATAAGTCTACTTATTACCATACCACGCTTCTTATCACAACATCCACTCGCTCAGCTGATTAAAAATAGCTTTGGCTCTCTACGTCTTGCACCAAAACAAGCACAGCCTCTCCCTTCCTCCACGGTTCAGAGTTCACACTGCGAGCAGTCTTAGCAAGTCAAGGGATGCAAAGTAAGACATGGGAGGCAAAGCAAGTCATGGGGCACAGACGGCTTGCAGGGTGCGATCAAGTCATGGGGCACAAAGCAAGTCATGGGATGCAAAGCAAATCATCGGGAACGAGCGGCTTGCTGTGCTGCGAACGGGATTTGAGACTTGCCTGCTGCGCTGTGAGCGGGTCTCTCTCTCTCTCCCTTTCTGGCGTAGGTGGCTTCGGGATTGCAAGCAGGTTGTGGGGAGGATGAGAGGGTCCGACACGAGTGGCTTCGCGGATTGCTTATACAATGTATAAAAAGGAGTGTTGTGGACTGACTTGACGCTTAGGCTAGACTCAAGTGTAACATGCTGGTGATTTGATTCGATAATTTGACTTAGTGATTTGAGGCTTGTGAATTGAACTAGGGGTTTGCGAGCACGAGCCGGTTTGCTACGGGGGTACAGCTTTACCCTGAAAATCTATGTCAATACTAAACAACTGAAGGAGTTTTAAAATATCTTGGCAGTACTTTTTCTGAAAACGGGTCCATAGACAGAGAAAAATAGAAATGCAAACTCAAAAAGCCAACCTACCAGTTCACACTCCTCCTATCTCATCCAAACATCTCCATGGACACAAAGAGACAGCTTATCACTTCAATATTCATACTAACATTATGCTACCAGTGCCATACCTGGACCTTAAGTAAAACCCATGAAAGCAAAATCACTGAAGGCGAAAGAAAATGTCTCCGCAAAACCTTTATCATCACAGGACAAGACAGGTAGAGAAATGAAGAAGTAGGAGCAGCTATCGGCATTGAGTCCTGCCTGCATTACATAGAAAGACTGAGAATAAAATGGTTAGGCCATCCGTTACGTATGCCAACTGACTAGCCACCCTCGAGAGCCTACAACACCAAGCAGTCAGGCTATAAAGGAAGAAGAAGGCCACGCAAAAAGTGGATCGAGGGTGTCAAGGAAACCCTAAGAAAACATAACATCACAACTGAAAGAGCTGCGGAGCTGGCCTACCAT
>NW_004797914.1:0-20134 GCF_000002075.1 Aplysia californica | reverse complement strand
GGAGGCTTCGGGAGGGAGTCTCCTCTGGTGTGTACTGTTTGAAGATAGGGCTGCGGCGCCGACACCACAGTCCTGTTTGGAGCCATCTGTGAATATAATTTCTGAAACGAAGTATTTTTCTATAAGTTTTTTGTATTCTCCTTTAAATGTTTTGGTGTTTGTGCTTGCTTTGTCGTGTGTGGTCAGCTGTAAGTCTACTTTTGCCTTGGTGAGGTGCCACGGAAGGAGGTTGGGGAAAACAGATTGTTGGATGTCTTTTTTGGAAAAGTGTATGTTTTTGAGGTCCTCAAGGATTCTGAGGCCGAAGTGTTTGATGAGTTTTTCGTTGTTTTGAATTTTGTTAATGATTTCTGGGTTTGTTTTAAAAATGCAGTTGTGTGCTGGGTTCTCTGGCGTTGAGCTCTGTTTAATTGCGTATTGTAGTGAGAGAAGGGAGCTTCTGAGTGTGAGTGATGGTATGCTTGCCTCGGCCTGGAGGCTCTCCACCGGAGAAGTGCAGAAAGCCCCCAGAGCGATGCGGAGTCCTTGGTTTTGCACTGATTTTAGCATTTTTAGGATGTGTTGTTTTACCGATCCATAGACTTGACAGTCGTAGTCAAGCCTGGACCGGACAAGGGATGTGTACAAGTGGAGAAGGTGTTTTGAATCCCCGCCCTACTCCGGATGCGATAGACTTTTTAAAGCGTTAATGCTTTCTGGCACCTCACACAAAGGTCTTTGATGTGCGGTATGAATGTGAGTTTTTTTGTCGAATATAACGCCGAGGAAACGAGCCTGGTCCTGGATGGGAATCCCTTCCCCGTATAGTGTCAAATCCGGCAGCAGTACACGTCTGCCTGATCGGCAGAAGTGTACTGCAGCCGTCTTGGGAGGGGGAAAACTTGAAACCGTTATTGTTTGCCCACTTTTCGAGTTTGGGCAGCTGCTTTCCATAGATCTTAGTTGAGGGTTTTTCGAACGGCAGCATATCAAAAAGACGTCAACGTAAAACGAGCTGTCTAAGCTGTTTTGGAGGGTTTTTACTATGGAATCTATTTTGATTTCAAATAAGAGAGGAGAAAGGATGCTCCCCTGGGGGACTCCTTCCCCCTGTTGGTGGGGGTCTGAAAGGGAGGATCCGACACGAACCAGGAAGGAACTGTTCTTCAGGAAGTTGCCAATGAAGGCAGGGAGGTGACCGCATATGCCGAGTGCATGCAGGTCTCTGAGAATGCCGTACTTCTAGGTTGAGTCGAAGGCTTTTCCTAGGTCGAAAAAGGTGGCAATCATGTGGCCTCTTTCAGAGAACGTCTCGCGTATAAAGGTCTCCAGGCACACCAGGTGATCCAGAGTGAATCGAGTGTTCCTGAATCTGCACTGGAGACCGCTCAGCGAGCCTGTCCTTAGGGTTGGTGATTTTTAGATTTTTTTAAAATAAAAATTTTAAAAATCGATTTTTAAAATTTTAATCGGATTTTTAAAAAATTTTAAATTTTTTTTAAAATGTCGACAGTTTGGGATTTTTGGTGGCTAAAAGTATGTTCTTTTAGTGCAAATTGCATTGTCTTTATTTTAACTAATGATTAATTTAAGCAACTGCAAAAGAAAGCCTTAATCTGCTATATCAGTGAATTATGGCTACAGACAAAAAATGAAGAAAATGCCAGTCTAAAAGGAAATGGGGGGGTAATTATGCATAGATAAACTTGCATTTTATTACAGTGTGTGTGTGTGTGTGTGTGTGTGTGTGTGTGTGTGTGTGTGTGTGTGTGCGCGCGCGCTTGTGTTTGTCTAAAAAGAAAAAGAAAATTCTAATTTCAATTATGAAAAAAAAGTAAATTGAATACTGTACTATTTTACAGTGACAGGGGGGAAAGCAGACTTTTAAGCATGATTATATTAGTCTACTAAACCGTATATATCTGTTTTATAAAACCAAGGAAAGGAATTCTGAATGTTTAAAGATCATGGGTCTCAACTCAGAATTTTTAAAAAGGAGGAACTTTCCGCGTTATCGCGACAGAAGCCCATTTTAGCGAGACACCCACTATTATTATACTGTTGGACCCTAGAATATTGAAATAAAAACCATCAATTTATCAAAGCAAGGTTATTTCATACCAGTTTGAGGGTTTGGAAGATAATTTCAAGTAAGAGTCAAATGCCAAATATTTACAATCTTGATTACGTACAGAAAGTGGAAGCGTACTGTGGTCTTGTGCGACTTATTTATATTTTACCTTCATCATATTCGCCTATATAAACTAAAATCTATATAAAAATGAATCTTGTTTTGAGCCTGGGAAAAGGCTTAGAACCACAATATCGACTGTCATGAACCAGTCTGGGTATAATGATTCATATAATAAACGTGAAAGACAAAATTAATGCTCAAACTCAAAGTAGAGTAATAACTTGAATAGCTCAAGTAAACCTATTCAGTGTGAGAGGTGTAAGAACTCACTTACAAGTAGTTATGACGGATCCCGATTATACACACAAGGCATGCACAAACGCGCACTTTACTTTGAAGAGAGCTGTAGTAGTAAACGAAATTCTAAATATTAAAATTTGCTTCCAATTTCTTTTCTTTTTTTGTCCTCTGGTTTGCGTCTAGCCTTCCCCCCATCCCCCGAGTGTATCTTTTTTTAAAAAAATCAATAATCTCCCCCCATTCCGGAGACCTGTACTTCACAGCGCTGAGAACGCGCACAGGTTCATTGACCGGTCACAATGACGAGCCCGACAAGACGCTTGTATTACTTTCTTTTCTTTTCTTTTTTTTTTGCCCCCACAAGCGACAGGACAATGACGAACATTATTTTCCTGGTGACACCACGTTTGTAATGTAGAACCTGCATGTTACAAATGTTGTGTATTCAGACTTTTACAGACAAATATCTGAGATCTTGATTTTCCGGTCGAGCCTCGGAGTCACATACAATTCCGCTTGCCGCCATAGCCACCTGTTCGCCTGAAACATACTCTCACACCGGGAAAAGTCGAATTAACATCCCAATCGCGACCGGCAAAAATGAACTTAAAGACGTTATCGGATTTGGTTTTCAAATAATATTCGAGATTTTTTATATATTTTCCCGCGTCTCTGCGATTTTTTTCCTTCAAATTCCCGGGTAATTCCCGAGGCCTGGCAGTCACTCTGCTCCCAGCAACTCTCTTTCTGATTGACCCGCTTTCGCAGTAGCGGAGTTTAGCGGAGGAAATGGCGGTAGCGGAAATCCGCTAAATAGCTTAATATTGAGACCCATGAAGATGTAAAAACAGAATCCATTTTTTAAAAAAAAGTGATTTAAATCAGTGAGTTTTATTTTTAAAATCAAGTAGATTTCAATGAGAAAAAATAAACTGATTTAAATCGACCTGGTTTAAATCAATCCAACCCTGATTTCAATTATGAAAAAATAAAGTAAATTGAATACAATACTGTATTATTTTACAGTGACAGGGGGGAAAGCAGACTTTTAAGCATGATTATATTAGTTTTCTAAACCTTATTATATCTGTCTAATAAAACCAGAGAAAGGAATTTTGAATGTTAAAATATGTAAAAACTGAATACATTTTTTAAAAGTGATTTATTTAAATCACTGATTTTTATTTCATAAAACCACAATATCGACTGTCATGAACCAGTCTGGGTATAATGATTCATATAATAAACGTGAAAGACAAAATTAATGCTCAAACTCAAAGTAGAGTAATAACTTGAATAGCTCAAGTAAACCTATTCAGTGTGAGAGGTGTAAGAACTCACTTACAAGTAGTTATGACGGATCCCGATTATACACACAAGGCATGCACAAACGCGCACTTCACTTTGAAGAGAGCTGTAGTAGTAAACGAAATTCTAAATATTAAAATTTGCTTCCAATTTCTTTTCTTTTTTTGTCCTCTGGTTTGCGTCTAGCCTTCCCCCCATCCCCCGAGTGTATCTTTTTGAAAAAAATCAATAATCTCCCCCCATTCCGGAGACCTGTACTTCACAGCGCTGAGAACGTGCACAGGTTCATTGACCGGTCACAATGACGAGCCCGACAAGACGCTTGTATTACTTTCTTTTCTTTTCTTTTTTTTGCCCCCACAAGCGACAGGACAATGACGAACATTATTTTCCTGGTGACACCACGTTTGTAATGTAGAACCTGCATGTTACAAATGTTGTGTATTCAGACTTTTACAGACAAATATCTGAGATCTTGATTTTCCGGTCGAGCCTCGGAGTCACATACAATTCCGCTTGCCGCCATAGCCACCTGTTCGCCTGAAACGTACTCTCACACCGGGAAAAGTCGAATTAACATCCCAATCGCGACCGGCAAAAATGAACTTAAAGACGTTATCGGATTTGGTTTTCAAATAATATTCGAGATTTTTTATATATTTTCCCGCGTCTCTGCGATTTTTTCCCTTCAAATTCCCGGGTAATTCCCGAGGCCTGGCAGTCACTCTGCTCCCAGCAACTCTCTTTCTGATTGACCCGCTTTCGCAGTAGCGGAGTTTAGCGGAGGAAATGGCGGTAGCGGAAATCCGCTAAATAGCTTAATATTGAGACCCATGAAGATGTAAAAACAGAATCCATTTTTAAAAAAAAAGTGATTTAAATCAGTGAGTTTTATTTTTAAAATCAAGTAGATTTCAATGAGAAAAAATAAACTGATTTAAATCGACCTGGTTTAAATCAATCCAACCCTGATTTCAATTATGAAAAAATAAAGTAAATTGAATACAATACTGTATTATTTTACAGTGACAGGGGGGAAAGCAGACTTTTAAGCATGATTATATTAGTTTTCTAAACCTTATTATATCTGTCTAATAAAACCAGAGAAAGGAATTTTGAATGTTAAAATATGTAAAAACTGAATACATTTTTTAAAAGTGATTTATTTAAATCACTGATTTTTATTTCATAAATCAAGTTGATTAAAATATTTTTAAAAATCAACTGATTAAAATCAACCCAGCTCTGACTTCAATTATGGGGAAAAAGAGTAAATTGAATACAGTATTATTTTAGTGACAGGGAAAGCAGACTTTTAAGCATGATTATATTAGTCTACTAAACCTTATATCTGTTTAATAAAAACCAAGGGAAGAAATTCTGAATGTTTAAATATGTAAAAACTGAATACATTTTTTAAAAAGTGATTTAAATCACTGATTTTTATTTAAAAAATCAAGTTGATTAAAATTTAAAAAATCAACTGATTTCAATTTATGGGTAAAAAAAGTAAATTGAATACTGTATTATTTTACAGAAAGCAGACTTTTAAGCATAATTATATTAGTCTACAAAACCTTATGTATATATATCTGTTTTATGAAACCTAGGAAAGAAATTCTGAATGTTGAAATATGTAAAAACTGAATAAAAATTTTAAAAATTTTGAAAAGTGATTTAAATCACTGATTTTTATTTTTAAAAGTTGATTTAAATAATAAAAATCAACTGATTTAAATCGACCTGATTTAAATCAACCCAACCCTGCCTGTCGTTTCGAGAAACCACATGAGTCGCGTGTGAATCATTTTTTCAATGAGTTTGCACAGACAGCTTGTTAGTGCTATAGGTTTGTAATTGGATGGGTGTGTGTGGTCTTTGTTTGGTTTGGGTATTGGAACGACAGTGGCGAGACGCCAAGACTCTGGAAAGGAGTGTGACCGCCACATGTCGTTGTAGATGTCTGGTAGAAGTGTAAGTGTTTCTGTGGGTAAGTGTCTAATGATCTGGTTGTGGATGTCATCCGGTCCCGGGGCTGTATTGCCCAGGTCAGAGAAGCACGATGCTAGTTCGTCTTATGTGAAGTCTGCGTTGTAGGTTTCAACGTTGTTTGAGTGAAAGTTTAGGTGTTGTTGTTCTCTTTGTAGTTTTCGGTGAAAGACGTAGCTATTGTGTTTGCGATGTCTACCTGTATTTCAACTGTGGTTCCATCCGGCCTCTGGACGTGCCGAATGGTGTCTGTGCGTCTACCTCAGAATTTTTCAGCGATTTTGAAAACTTGGTTGAGTAGTGTCTGGCTGTTGATTTTGGAGATGTACTTTTAATGATTGTCTTTTGCTCTCTCTGAGGCTTCTACGAGCCTCAGCTCGAGCCTTTAAATAATTAATCTTGTTTTCTGTGGAGGTGTTGGCTACGGCCTTTCGGTACTCTGCCTTCTTTTTCTTTACTGCATTATCACAGCCCTCAGAGAACCAGACCTTGTTCTTCCGGGGTTTTGTTTTTGTTATGTGATTGTGGCATATTTCTATAAGCTTTTTTGTGGATTTTTTTGTAGTTGAGGTCGAAAGTGGGATTTAGAATCTGTGAACATTCAGCGGCAAACCTGTCCCAGTGTGCTCTTTTGAAGTTGAAGCATTCTCGGATCGGGTCGTTTTGGAAGCTATTGTTTTAAGAAAAATTGGGAAATGGTCCATACGGTCATCCAGCACAGACCACTCAACATCAGGGACTAGGTCATGGGTAGAAAAGGTGAGGTCAAGGGATTAAGTGCTAAATGTGGCTCTGTGTCTGTAAGTTGGGGACCTATCATTTAAGAGGCAAATGTTATTTTGAAATAAAACATTATTTTTCCTTTCTGGTCTAAAGGTTTGTCTCCCCAAAGGGGGCTGTGTGCATTAAAATCACCTAGCAAAATAAAGGGTTTAGGAAGCTGGGTCTTTAAGTTATTTAGTTGGGTTATTTTGAGGGGGTAATTTGGTGGGATATAAACTGAGCAGATCGGGATTGGTATGTGCAGGGTGACCCGTACGGCAATAGCCTGGAAGGTCATCCAAAGATGTATTTGTCTGTGGAGTGTGTTGTTGTTGGTGTAGATGGTGGTACCACCGGAAGCAATCTGGTTCTCTGTGTGAATGTGATGATACGCAGTAAATCCTCTTAAGTCTATGGTTTAAGCCGTGGCGAATTTTGTTTCTTGTATACAGGCCACGAGTGGGCGCAGTATGGCCTGTAAGTGTTGCAATTCTGCAATGGAAGGTCGGATTCCGCCGGCATTCCATTGCAGGACTACCATTATGTCTTTTTATATTTGGAGCACGCAGGCCCCGGCTTCGAAGAAACACACTCTGACTCCTCTTTGCGGGGGAGGCAGAGTGTTTTCTAGGTTGCCGTCCTGGATTGGACGGCGGCCTAGTGGGGGATTTGGAGGAGTGACAGACTCTAGCCTGACCAAGCTTCCCATGGTCAGGCCGGGGGAGGGACCGCCTCACACTCCATCAGAGGGACAGGAGGAGGAGGAGGAGGAAGAAGAAGAAGAAAAAGTAATAGAAGGGTGAGGGGGAGAAGGGGAGGGGAGCGGAGAAAGAGTCCATCCCGTCCTCCCCAAAAACCCCAAAGCGGTTAGTCAGTGGTACCTGAAAGTGAAAGGTGGGTACCACAGGGGTAGGAAGAACCTTTTTGGGTCTCTGAGCAGCAAGTCGCTTGTTGACAGCGGTTTCTGGGGGATCGAGAGTGGAAGCACAGGCCGACCACGTGACTTGCCGGAGTACGCTCCCATTTGACCAAGTACTATGCCGGAACGGCGGCACGAATCGAAAGTTAGAATAATCATATTCGTTTCAAGTGTGGTCTCCCCCCGCCGAAGAGTAATTCGGCGGGCTTCGACAACACCCTCGCAGTAATCCACAATTTCCTGGTTTGAGCAGCCCTTCAGCTCATGGCTGCGGACCATGCCCTCCGACTGGTTGAACTTCTGGTGTCGCTTGGAAACACAAGGAACACCACTGCAGGTCGTGATCTTCTCAAGTCCGGCCAGTTCTTTATCCTATGCGCATTTGATGAGGAGTACACCAACAGTGCTTCCACCAGCTGAAGCTGAAAAGTAAGGAAAATTCTGCGGGGGGGTCTGGGGGCCGCAGAGGCCCCCAGCAGGGTCCAGGGACAGTGTCCCGGGTGGGGGTTCAGGGGGCGAAGCCCCCGAAGAAATTGAAATTTAGTGCTTTTAGAAGGTGAAAATGGCATTTGGGAGCCTGTTTGAAGAGATTGCCCATAACATTTATTATTTCACCAACATTTTGTCTTGTTTGATTTCTTCACCAACATATCCTTCCATTGCTGGCAATGTTTAAAAGCAGGTTCCCCTTTCATTGCTACTATAATTCAATTAATTTGACGTCGCACCATTGATAGCAGGCAAACCTGGGAATAATGAATAGATGTACCTTCACAATACAGTTGCGCAGCGTATACCCAAATTTTTTCTCAATTTTCACGTCTGAATGTCGCCTGCCACAACCTCACAACACCACTTCGAATTATTTTGTATTTTACCAACGGTTGGATCGGGCCGATCGCCCGACTCGATCGCCTGAAACTGAAACTGAAAACAAACACGTTTGTTTTTGAGGCGACCGAGTCGGGCGATCAGCGCGATCGGCCGATCCCATCCGTAGTCTCGTAGTGGGCACCCGCGTATTATTATTTCTTTCATCGCGGCCCTTATTGCGTTCACGTGCCGTAGAATCTTCGCATTGATAATTTCTCTAGATCTAGATCTAGACAAATTTGCAAAAAAAAGTTTCTTTTACTTGATCAACGCGCAGATCTTCCAGCCGCGGCAACAATCCGAAGATAGACAGAAGGAATGAGTGAATGATAGAAAGGAGGAAAATTGGCACAAAAGGTTCGCCAGATTTTGATCCATCTGCAGGTAAAAAAAATGTACTGCCGACCAACCCGCAATGAATTCAAGGGTCATAGCGGAATAATGGTCGATTGCAGGAAAAGCGCAATCTGGCAGGTTTCAATAACTTTAACTTGTAGCCGAGAGAATTACCGTAAATATCCGTAACTACAAGACAATAGGAAGGCGAGTACGGAATTTCGGCAGGCCTGCACTGTCACAGTTTTTTTTTTTTTACGGAGGGAGTTGATGATAAAGGAGGAACAAGTACGGAACTGGAAGAAAGTACGGATTTCCGTAAAAATACGGAAGAGTGGAAGCACTGACAGTCCAGAGGACAGTTCTGGACATTCGTAAGAATGTATCCCAGAACCTGTCGCTGAGAATCTCCTGTTTTGAAAAGGTTTAGATCTGTGATCTTTTTATGCGCATTGGTGCTGGGTATGGTCAAGTGCGGCTGCCGCGGAAGCTCCCTGAGAGGGGGGAGGGCAGAGGCAGCCGTAAAGGTTCTTTTTCCGTTTGGGGCAGGTTTGCTTGGCTCGGCGGCCGCACCCGCTTCCGCGAGCCGAGACTTTTTTTATAACGTTGGGAGTTGAGGAAGGGTTTTTTTTATTGAAGAAGGTTCCATGTGAGTGTTTTCATTTATTCAACTCCATGGCTCCCCAGCCGCCATTGAGCCCAACAAGGGGACACATAGCTCAGATGACCAGAGCTGTGCCAGAGCCACCCCGGAGCTACACTCTCCACGAGAGTGCATAAAACCCTCCCGTCAAGATTGACCCAGGGCTTGAAGGGCTTTCAACTCCCAGCCAATTGAGTGGCATGGGCTGTGCCAATCTCCCGTCTAAGAGGAAAACCTGGGCCAGAGAGGTGTGTTGGCGAGGGACAGTCCGTAGGTCGATCTCACCTCAACCGCCAGGTACCCGGTTTCCCTCCGCACGGGTCGCACCTCACGGTCAACAAGGCGCCCACTCTTTGTCACATCCGGAGCCCAGAGGGTGGGGTCCGTGGGCGACACCGCGTCTTTGAAGGGGTTACACCTCCTGCAGACAAAGCAGTGGGTCTATTTATATCCCCCCGACCCACTTGAAGTTACGATTTAGCCTTGAGCTGTTATATAATGTTTCCATGAATAGACACAAGCGTGGTCTCAGTAACATCACCGATTCCAGCCCACACCATGATTCAACTTCGACCGAAATTATTAGCTTGTCTGAAGCAAACTGGGATGTAAACTTTGACTGGGTCTTCTGTAGAGTGGCCTGTACATTGTGCCCTTCCAGTCGAAACTGGGACTCATAGAGGAACATATTCCAAATACGATGTGCCCATCACATGTGACGCTGTGCCCAGTGAAGTCTGTGCTGGATGTGATGGGGCTGCAATTTTATGCGACAAACTAGGCCCCTGGCACAAAGGTTCCCCTCTTTCAAACGAAGAAGAACAGTCATGACAAAGATCGGACTGTCATTTCTAAGTTCTTTTGGATTTCACACACGCCAATCATTCCGAGCGACTCGCACGTGCCACCCACACAGTGGTTAGGCCTACTGTATTCACTATTGACCCCTTAGCCCTGCTACCGAATTTTACAAGATAAATCTGATTACTTCTATGATTTTAAAAAAATACTACACCATAACTATTATCCTGACTGGCCCTTAACTTTTTGTGAAGACCGTTATATACACAGCACTTGTGTCTGTTCACGTTGAACCTTCTCACGATTAACGAAAAAGGAGTCACTGTGGAGTGCCAATCTGAAGCATTTCAGTTATAATGTCATCATTCAGCCGAAGCATGATAATTGATAAAGTATAAAGGGAAGCCACTCTTTTATGTGGTGAAAAATTTGGGGGGAGTCCAACTTTGTCCAGCTTTGTTTTCAAAGTTACCCACACATTTTTACAGAATTTGACAAAATATCAAAACCACATATAATGAATAATGACACCGAAAAAGACAAAACGATAGACCAGCGCATCTCAGTGAGTACAGTTCACAAACGATAATGAGATTGCATGACATGTAAAAAATTTTAAGCAATTGGCATCATGTCTATCTAATGCGAGAAGATAAAAAAGGTAAACACACAGCTGTTATTCGGTGGGAATTATAACATTTTCTGTTATTCCCACCCCCTTGGTGCAAATAAAAATATTATTTTCGAGCCTATTATTTTACTCACTCCTCGGGTGGGAATAAGATTTTCTCTAATTCCCACCCCACTGGTGGGAATATAAAAAATATTTTACTCACCCCCCAGGTGGGAATAGAAATTTTATGGCCACCTCTATATTCTCACCTCTGGTGAGAATAGCTTAAATGAAATAAATGACCCATCATTCTCACCCCTACACCAGTGTGCGCATGAGGAGAGGACTTTTATTCACTGAAGGAGAAATTTTTACTTTTGCACCCACACACTAATAATGCACTAATTTGAGGGCTAAACTGCCATAATTTTTGCTGCAAACACACGTGCATGCATGGCATGGCCACTAAAACCCTTGCTTGCAATTCAATTGATTTTAAGTAATTTATTATCAATCCCAAACATTCAAATCATGGTGAAATGCAGGGGGGCTTGCCCCCCTGAAACTCCCCAGATTCTTTTTAGGTGAGGGGAACCCCCCTTTGTTGTTAAAAAACAAGTCAAATTATATAATTGTACTGCACCATTGGTATTGAGTTCTGTTTTCAAACTTGTGGTGGCGGAGCGGTTAGTGCGCTTGTCTCCGAAGCGGAAAGTCCGGACAGATTTCTTTCGCCCCCTCCAGCCCACCCAGCAATAATGGGTACCTGATTTCGAGTTCGGAAAGTAAAGGCAAAGTGGAAAGGAGCTGGCCACCCAACCACAATATCGAAGGCCCAGGAAGTTGTCTTACAAACAAGGAGCCTAACAAGGCAATCCCCAAAGTCCGGATCAGATGCGGGAACAACTTTCTTCACTTTATGTTTTCAAACATCAATAACTATGGATTTGCGGCATTAATTTTATAATTCCTTGTTCAGCATGCAAAACACTAATACTAGGAAAAAAGGATATTAAATAGACTATAGATCTGTGTACATGAGACGGGCGCATGACTAAAAAAAAATCTTTTCCTACTTGTACGTATGAAGTTCATTGTGCCAAAAACAAGCCGAAGGCCAGTAAAGGAAGACATATGATCTAGATCTAGGTGAAGAAATGGAAATGCATAGGGCACACCCTGAGGAGACCCCCGACAAGCATCATCAGACAGGCTTTGAAGTGGAATCTACAAGGAAAACGTAAGAAAGGAAGACCAAAGAGGATGGAGGTGAGCGGTACAAGCGGATGGAAAAGGCGGGGAAATCAAGGAAACAGCTAGAAAAGGATGCACAAGACAGGCTTTGCTGGAGAAATGTTGATGGCCTATTGCTCCACTGGGAGCTAAAAAGGCAAAGGCAGAGGAGAGAGAGAGTGCCAATCCCCCCCCCCCCCCAAACCTCTTTTATTCCAACCCCCCATTTATTATTTTTGGACCACTTTACTTGTTAACAGTATCAGAATCATGTAGATATTACAATCTATTGTTTTGTTCTGATTTTATTTGAACGTCATGTAAAGTAGGTAGAATCTAGGTCTATACTGTTGGAAAAGCTTTTCTTTTAGACCACTGTTACTTCAAGAATTACTGACTTTTGTTCCCTTTGACTATGGAAAGGTTTTAACTTTACTTTAGTCCGAATAGCCATGGTATGGGAGGCTTTCAGACCGGAGTCCAAACAGTCGCGGCCATACATGATAGCATTTCAGAACTTTCACTTTCGTAGTATTTGTCATTGAGATAGATCTAGATCTAGAATTAGAAATCTCAGGCGCTTTTTCGGTAGTTCCCACCCCGCAATTGTTATTAGCTGGTTTTGGCCCCAAGAGTAGGGGGACCTAGAATCTAATAAAAATAAGGCCGGCACTATTTCTCCGAACGTTCGGGAAAATAAAGCTGGGCACTATTTCTCCAAACACTTTTAAATCACATCCTTTCCCGCAAATTTCGGATATTATAGATCTATAATTAAAGTATGCCTACCAAAGATTGTTCGTATGCAATTGCAATATGGTTCAATCGGTCCAAAAAATGTCAGCAGTAAATATTTATATAAAGAAATGCTACAGTTCCAAACCGTTTTTCGCTACAGATATGACGTGCTGCCTATGAAGGGTGCTGCTCTTAAACTTAATGTGATTGTGTTGTGTTTACTCGTGTGCTGTCTAGATCTAGATCTATGGAGGGTTATTGATAACGACACATAGATCTAGCATCTGCGTTTTCGCGGCCGCGACCAATCAATCGTGGCTCGATTTTTTGGTCCCCGAATCGGGGAATAAAAGTCAAATTTAAAATATAAAAAAAAAGAAAGAAAACGATCCTCTTTACTTTTGAAAGAAAATTCACCTAGCTTCACTTCGTCTCTTTCTCACTTGTTGTCACCACGTTGATTTGTTGAATATGTTAATACGTTACAGTTACTTTCATTTTCCCCTCTTTTTGGTGTTTTATTTTGTTAGAGTTAGTGTGTATTTTTTTCTTTCTTGTTATTGTTCTGATGTGGTGTTTTTCTATCAATTTTTTTTTGTTGGGGAAAAAGGGGGGGGGGGGGGGTGTTGTATAGTGTAACGTCATTTAATTTGATGTTCCAACCTCCATTAGATTCTAAACATATATACAGAGCTGTTAAAGTACTTTTTAAAAAATACTTAAGTACAAATTTAAGTACAATCTAAAAAATGTACTTAAGCACAGTAAAAGTACTTTCCTATAAAATGTACTTGAGTACAAGAGTACTTTCTGCTAATATGCTAAAACACTTCAGCGCTTATGCAAAACATCATATTTTATAACTTATCCAGTATATTTGACAAATTAGGCTATTTATTACTAAAAATGTAAACAGTATACAAGTGTAACAAAGCATTTGAATATACAATGTACGCACTGAACGGTGGAAATGGTCCGTGAAGTTGACAAAAAACAACCCAAACGAACAGACGCAACTAGTGGGTAAGTGATATTATGAATTGAACTTGTTTGAGCAAGACATGTGATCAAATGTAAGTCAAACCTAGAGGTCGGAAAGTTCTACAGAAAGAGTATCCAAATTGAAAAATGTAGATACAAAGTTGCTCTTAATAAAAGAAAACATAAAATTGATGAAAATGGCCCGCATAGAAATGGAAAAGTGCATTAAATTCTTCATTAACAAATCCTCAAGGAATCAATATAGCCTTAATAAAGCAAAAACCACCAAAAAAAAGTTTAAAAGAAATTTAGGCAGCCTAAAAATTGTTAGATACACATTGAGAACACAGTTTCAGTTTCAATTGATAAAAGTGGTCAAACAGATTTTGGTCACACTGTGTAGTCCACGGCGCCAACGGCAAACCAAAATACAATAGTTTCCTAGAGTCTAGTAAGTGTAGTGTAACCAAAGATTCTCTACTGCAGTAGTCTCCGCCTAAGATCCCAGTGCTCGGAAGCAAGGAAAATATGGGATTTTAGCCAACGAAGCCAAAGAAGAATCTACAGTGACCCATGAACTGACGTGACCCCTAGGTGGATTTATGACATATGGCAAGCAAAGAGTGGTCAACCCTGATGACCAATCACAGTGG
This sequence comes from Aplysia californica, assembly GCF_000002075.1. Taxonomy (NCBI): domain Eukaryota; kingdom Metazoa; phylum Mollusca; class Gastropoda; order Aplysiida; family Aplysiidae; genus Aplysia; species Aplysia californica. The sequence goes on along the minus strand of NW_004797914.1, from coordinate 5,872 downwards.
CATGAGGCACGCCATAAATAATATTATATATATACACACTCATTAGCCTATCGTGAGTCTTGAGATCTTTATCTACGTTTATCCAGTTGCCCCTCCCCTTTACTTGTCCAACAATTTTAGCTTTCCATCTCTGATTGAGTTCCCCCCCCCCCCCTCCAACCTCCTTTGTCGTTACGCACCATTACGTTGTGACCACACCAATTAAAATTCAGGTTGTCTCGCAAATTCGGGAATAGAGAAAAACTGCTTTCAATGGTCAGGGAAGAGTTCACAGTTTGATGTGATCCCGCCTGGAGCGAACTTGTAGGCCCTACCCACCCAGGGAGTGATGTAAGTTTAGGTGGTGAGGTCACATGCGAGTGCGATATATGGGGAAAAGAGACGAATCGGTCAGTTCACACCTTGGTGTGATCCCGTCTGGAGCAAACACTGTACCGTTTCAAGGAGTTTTACAATGCTTGTGATCACATTCACGATAGTGGTTGATCTTTGAGGCGACGGGCCGTTCTTTGATCTCAACTTTTAACTCTTGGCGGTTGATCGGGTTTTTGTTCCGTAAATTATGATCAGAAATGCCTGCACTTACCCTTTCATTAAGCTACCAAAGTACTCAAAATGTACTTTAAAAATACTCAAAAGTACTTTTATAAAAAGTATCGGAGTACAGTAAAAGTACTGGTTTAAAAAATGTACCGGAGTACAGTAAAAGTGTCGAAAATTGTAACGTAAGTAAAAGTACCGGAGTACTTGTACTCCGTTACTACCAGCTCTGTATATAATATATATATATATATATATATATATATATTTAAATGTGTTATGTTAGAGAGTACGTTCCACCAAAACCGATTACCATGTACTGACACTGGCAGGCCCCTTAAAGTGTGTGATTCCATAATTTACATGTAATATCCTGTACTTTGTTTTAAAATTACGCACATTTAGGATTAAAACAGCCAATCTTCTTCGGACAGGTGGACTCACGGCCTTATTTGTTAATTTTTGTGGTTGTATATGGGCTGTTCTAATTTTGATTTCATTTGGTTGTGAAACCTTTCTACTTTCTTTTTCACGTTTTCACACTCATCTAAAAATCTCTAGACAAGCTCTTGAAAATTGAAATAGATAGATCTAGACCTAAAAATTTGCTCCTGTGTGTGTGTGTGTGTGTGTGAATACATGTGCGTGTGTCTGTGTGTGGTAGTATTAAGTGTTTAAGTGGAGAGTGAGGAGCATGTGTGTGTTTGTTTTTCGGGCTTTATTTCAGCCTTTATTCAGTAACAGTTCAAAGTATACAAAAAGAGACACACAGGATCCATTCACTCCAGGGCTCATGAGTCGTTCCTCTCTTTCAGTTTCACTCATTCATTGAGTTCCCGTGTTCTCTCCCGCGGCTCATCCCCGTCTGCATGACTTTCACATCCCACCTCCCTCCAGGCACACACAAAGAAAATCTCACTCATTCCCCAGCACCCTGCGAACCATGGACAATAATATATTTAGCAAAACACTGCCTACTGCCTTAGCCACATTCCTTTCGTTCGTGAGCTGTGGACCAGGCCAGAGGGGGTCGGTGTCGTCGCCTTGTAGTTGCTGTCGCCTGTGGATACACTCGTACATTCTTCCTTTCACCTGCTCTGTCACTCACACTGTCTCTCCATCCACAGCTCAGCTCGTCATATGTTCAAAAGTTGCCCACTGATCATGTTTAGTTAGTGTGTGTATAAGTTTGTGTGTTGGTGGTAGGTGTGTGGTGGGTGTAACTGAAAGTTGTCTGAAGGCAGGCTTGCCATGAGGTGTTCCTTCACAGACCAGAGGCAGAATGAAAGTTAGCGCCGAACTCTCGCAATAAATAGGCAAAAAATCACGAGACCGGAAGCCGGAAACCGTTCGGAGATATAAAGATCGGCACTATTTCTCCGAACGTTCTGAGAAATAGTCACTTCGTAAAAATAAGGTGAGGGGTTTCCGGGGGGCATCCATAATTTGATGTTTTGCAGTTGTTAGGTTTGATATATCTTAGCTCGCCGCGCATCAAATGTAGATCTAGATCTAGATAGATTTTAGATCATGTAGATTAGATCTAGGCTCAATAAGGGGGGTGGGAACTACCGAAAAAGCACCGAAATCTAGGCCTATAATTACAATTAGATCCAGATCTTGATCTAGATCTAGAATCTAGATCTAGATCTAGATAGATTTTAGGGCGATTGTTAAGATTTCCGCGTTACATTCCGATACTTGTTTTTTGGCTAGAGAAAGCTTCCGGGAGGATACGAGAATATTTTTTCGCACACTTTCTTTGAAAATGGCAGCCCGACGTGGGAGACCTGCAGCCCCAATCAGGATCGTTGATGTGTGTTTACCTGCGGATAATCTCCAAAATATTGATATTTCTTATCGTGAATTATCAATTCTTACTATACTGCAAACAATTTGGATTGTATTCGTTGGCTAGCAAGACATTGTTTGATTGCCAATACGTTCACATGCCCAAACTGTGAAGTTCTTATGTCATTCCAGCAGCGTCAAGGTGCAGAATTCGTTGATGGATATGCCTGGTCCTGCAAACAATGTCGGAGACAAAGACACTTAAGGGCTAATTCATTTTTTGAAGGATCTCATCTGAGTCTTACGCAGTTGTTGGACATTATTTACCTTTGGTCTGATGATGTACGTCAGCATTTTGTCTGCAAGGAAACTGGTGTGAGTCGACCAACGGTCATAGACTGGCAGAATTTTATCAGAGATCTGTGCGCAGTATCTTATAGATCATCCAGTTCCAGTGCAGCTAGGAGGTCAAAACAAAACGGTTGAAGTGGATGAGAGCAAATTTATGCACAGAAAAAGTATCATAGAGGAGCATACAGAGAGGGCCATTGGGTTCTCGGAATGATTGAACAAGAATCTAACCACTGTGTCCTCATTCCTGTTGAGGACAGGTCAGCAGCAACATTGATCCCCCTCATCCAGCAGCACGTCGGTCCAGGCACTACAATAATAACTGACATGTGGGCAGCATACAACCAACTGCCAAATCACTTAGCAGTCAACCATTCTCTCCATTTTGTGGACCCGAATGATCCCACTGTCCACACCAATCGCATCGAAGGGTGTTGGGCCAACGCAAAAGCAAAATACCGTTCAATGCACGGGACATCTGACAAACTCTTTTATTCATATTGACAAGAATTTATGTGGAAGCAACAATTTAAGGAAAACATTTTTGGCAATATTCTGTATTGGATTTCATTTTTGGATTGGATTACTCTGTTTAATGGTAAGTTAATAAAACGATCCGAATTTAACGCGGAAAGTGTGCGAAAAAACATTCTCGTTTCCTCCCGGAAGCTGTCAGCTGTCTCTAGCCTATAAAACTAGTATCAGAATTTAACGCGGAAATCTTAACAATCGCCGATTTTAGATCTTGTCTATCTAGATTCTAGATCTAGATCTAGATCTAGATTAGAATCTAGATCTACACTTCCTTTTTTTAATTGACCGATTCGTGATCCAGGAGCATTTGGAATTAGGGAGTGTATACAGATCCGGTAACCGGGAATAAAGTCACGAAGTATACAGACCGGGTAGGGGAACTCTTTTGTGATTTCGGAAAGTTTCAGCACCCTCTTGGCTCAGGGTAGAACTAGGTTCTTCTAGATCTATGGCCTAGGTCTAGATCTAGACACAAAGATATAAATCATTGATCTAGTTTCGAGGCTAGCCTAGATCTAAAACTAAATGAAGATTGCGGATGTCTTTTCGATGAACGATCGTTTTTTCCCCTGTTTTGGACTTGGAGGAATCACAATTTGAAGAAAAGAACAATGTCATAATTTCAATCGAGCAGTCTCTCTCTCGCTCCCTCTCTCTCTCGCTCCCTCTCTCTCTCTCTCTCTCTGTATCGCTCGCATTCTTTTTTTCTTTGTTTGTCTCTGTCTTTCGTTCCCTCCTGCCAACTGGCGGGCATGTCATATTATATATATATACATTTTGCTAGCACTTCCCCCTGCTCTCTCTCTCTCTCTCTCTAACTCACACACACACACACACACACACACACTACCGGGTCTGGGCGCTGAAACCCTCCGAAATCACAAAAGAGTTCCCCTACCGGGTCTGTATACTTCGTGACTTTGTTCCCGGTTACCGGGTCTGTATACACTTTGTTGGAATTAAGACTTAAATCGTAGTCACAAGACTATTATTACAATAAAATTATTAAAGAATCGATAGGCTAGGCCAGGCCCTATAGCCTATAAATGGAGATAAAACTAGATTTCTAGATTCCATCTCAAGGCTATAGCCTAGTCATAGATGCCTATAGTATAGAATATCTAAAAGGCTAATTAGCATAGGCCTACTCACCAGAGTAGTCATCAAAAGCTGTGGGCATGTATTCCATTGGATAACCATTTGTCGTGTAGCTCACAATGAGACTAGTCTTTCCCACAGCACCATCTCCTACTAGTACACACTTCACTTTGGAGGATGATGCGCTACTTGATCTAGATCTAGATCTGGCACTATTAGTAGCATTTGCTGCTGGCTCTTTAGCTGAGGGCTGTGTCGACTGCCCTGACAAACAGCTATTGGAATCGGAATCTGGCAACAAGTTTGTGTTAGGATCCATAACGGGCGTTTGCGGAGGCATTTTAGCTGGCCACCCGCGGCACTGGGTCGTAGCAGTACATCAACGAGCGTCAGGCGTCAACAATCGATCATGCTAGCCTAGGCTGAGAGAGAAAACATAGGCTAGATCTATATCTAGATCTATATCTAGGCTAGTCTAGATCTAGATATCTCGTCAAGTTTACACACACATCAGTCAAAACGGATGTTCTTTTCAAGTTTACACACACATCAGTCAAAACGGATGTTCTTTTTGAGTCACCAAAATAAAGCAAGGCAAAACGGACACCGAGCACGAATCTAAAATCTAGGCTATAGATCTATCTAGATTTAGATCTAGAATCTAGATATCTAAATCTAGATCTAGATCTAGATTCTAGATCTAGATCTAGATTTTTAACTCTCAACACACTTTAAAAAATTGAAAACAAGCCTTGGCCTTGGCGTTTGGGTTCAAGTCGAGTTTTCAGAGGCAACTGATCAGACCTGTGTCAGCAGATGATTTGATAGCACTTCCTGATTTGAAAAGTTGCTAATCCAAATATCAACCCAACACAATCTAAGAACAGCTTGTAGATCTCGTTGTCGCCTTGTAGGCCTACTGTTGTAGGCTAGAATCTAAGTCACCAGGAAAAAACACAGTTGGGAGAAAGGTGGTTCCGAGTTGCAAAAAGCACAAGACACATCAAGACTGAGCTTCAGCTTAGTGCACGGCGCTGTGCTTGGCTAGGCTAGCCTACCACACACACAGCCACTGTGTTGGCCGTTGGGTCCGGACAACACAGCGCCTTGCCTCCCTCTCCGCGAATGTGCGAAGCGAATCGGGTTGACGAGAGATCTGATTGGATAAGAAGTCTCACCGGTCTATGACTCATGGAGCAAACGTTTGATTGATAACGTGACCGCAACTTGCTGCAGTGCTAGGCCTTGCCTAGGCCTAGGCTTTGGTTTAGGTTTAGGCCTAGGCCTAGATCTAGATATTTAAGCTAGGCTAGACCTGGCCTCGTATTCTGAACTCTATTCTGTATGCAAGGCATAGGCAAGGCTAATCAATCGGAACAAGCGAAGCAGGTGAAAGGCCTAGGCTAGGCAATAATGAGAAGGCTAGGTCTAGGGCCGTATGGCACAACAGAAGTGAGAGGGGGGGGGGGGATAACGAGAGAGGCAGTGAATGTACATTTTAGATTTGAGATTAGATCTACATATTGACCAAATCGCCCATTAGACTCGACCCATCAGA
>NW_004797913.1:442378-445149 GCF_000002075.1 Aplysia californica | reverse complement strand
CATTTATTGAAAATGCTGATGTTTGTATTTGAAGACCAGCAAAAAGATGACATTTTTTAAAGTGAGGTACCCGTCTCTAAAGGTCTTGTCAGTTTGTTAGTATTTGTAAGCTGTTTGCACTTGTGGTGTATACTTCCCGGGTAGCCGATAATTATTAAAATTTGTTCCAATTGTTCCTGGGTGTTCTTGGATCTGATGACGTAACAATACATGTAGTTGTATAGCACATCAAACTTGCAAAAGAGCTTGGCTTTGCTATATAAATGCAATTATTGTTGTTGTAGTTGTTGTTCTTCTTTTTCTTCTTTTTCTTCTTCTTCTTCTTCTTCTTCTTCTTCTTCTTCTTATTATTATTATTATTATTATTATTATTATTATTATTATCATCCTCATTATTATTATTCCTAGAACTCAACGCCGACTTCCTGGAAACTACATTTAAATTCGGTGGAGAGAGGTTTTTTTGTTGCTTGGGGGGGGGGGGGTGCTGTTAACGGTCATTCGACGTAGCGCAGCATAGTAGTTGTTAAAGGCTCCTTAGCATCTGCTTCAGAGTTGGATTACAAGCTGTCTTACGAAGTAAGTAGCGGTAATCCTGACACAATGTGTCAGTTTTTGAAGGTTTTGATCAATTAAATCGAAGGCATGGGCCTAACCAATTAGCTCTTGGTAGATCTACGATTCTTCACGCAAGTGACACAGCTGTGGGGATAGACTTGTTGCAGCACAGCTATGTAGGAGGCTTTTACTTTTAGTTTTAGTAAGAGTTTTACGGCACTTGCAACACAATAAAGTCATATAGTAAGTGTCGAAGATTATAGGTGTTACAAGAGGGTAACAAACACAAAAAAGAAGGAGGGGAGGTAAAGACGATGATATATATTTGATAGGAAAGAAGAAGTAAACCACACCAGAGCACCCGCCAACCACCCACAGCTATGAGGCTATGAGGCTATGAAGCTGTATGTATATACATATTATGTCGTCAAACCTTCTCCAACGACCACCTGTATAAAACAGTCATCTCCAGAGATGGCCACTTCCCCTTTCGTCATTTCAATTTTGTGTTTCTTTTTCGTTGTTTTTTTCCTTTTTTTTGGGGGGGGGGATATAATGACACTGTAAGATGTCCACTCGTCTCGACCAGGTTTTACCTCGACAATAGATGTCCGATTTGACCAAATTTCGACTCTTTAATAAATAGATAAATAGATAAATAAATGAACACATGAACAAGTAAATGAATGAATGAATGAATGAAAAAATGAACGAATGAATGGACTCATTTGACCGGTATACATAACATATAATACTGGAATACTGGAGACAGTGTTCGCCCCGCAAGACCCCCCACCCCCCACCCCACCCCACTCCCACAACCTCCCCTACTGTGGTAAAAACCTCGGATTGACCCGGCTATGGCAGATGACAGACAAAAGTTTAATCCGCGAGTGCTCAGTTAACCCTATCCATACACCCAGGGGTTATTTTGTACCCCTGGGGTTGTATTCTTCACATTTTGGAATAATTGTTCTAAAAAAAATCATTTTGACAGACTGCTATGCAAAAGCGTACGGATCGGATTAACGAGTAAATTTCCTCTTTGGAAAGTGGTGGCTCAGAGTTCCCCATGTTGTATGGATACGATAGTAAAACACGACGTACGGATAGGGTTAAGTGGTGGCTCAGAGTTCCCCACGTTGTATGGATACGATAGTAAAACACGACGTACGAATAGGGTTAAGTGGTGGCTCAGAGTTCCCCACGTTGTATGGATACGATAGTAAAACACGACGTACGGATAGGGTTAACGTGCACAGAAAACAACAGAGCCACACGAAGAATCAATAACAAGGCAGTATAAGAGCAGTGCAGTGACTGCAAAGTGGTCGGTCGGAAACAGTGCGAGATGGTGTCGACACAAAAGCGTATTCTTTATCAGAACAAAAGAATAAATGTTTTACTTTAAACCTTAGGTGTCGGAAGTGAAACGAAAATCAATCCACAATCTTTTGAACTGGTTTGCATTTGAATGAAACAAGGCGGTGACTATAGCTGTAATGTTGGAGTCACTTCGGGAAATGTTGCTGGTGTTTTTTGTTATTTGACTTCCCCTTCATTTCATTTTCTGCGTTTTTTCTCTAGAGAGGAATCGAACATCTTTTCTTTTCTTTTTTTCAAATTCCCATTTTATTTTGCTGTTTTGTTTTTGTTTTGTTTCTGTTCTGTTTTGACGGGGGTTTTGGGGGTGGGGGGTTGTTTTGTTTAGTCATTGACATTCTTGGGGTTCTGTTTTGCTTGATTGTAGTGGAGTGGGGTGGGGTGAAAATATTCCTTTTTTTATTTGTTTCTTTTTGTCTTCTTCGAGGAAAGGACACTTTTTATTTTTCTAAAAAGGGAGTGGTTAAATGAAATGGTATAGGTTTAACACCTTTATCAACACTATAAGGTTACTTAAGGGGTGGGTCGTTGGCTTGTTTCAATGAGGCGTCTTATTTGCATGTATAGGGGGTGGAAGAGAAAGGTGTTGGAGAGGGGGTCTCTTTTGTAATTTGTTTTTTGGATTTGGTTTGAGAAACATCTGTCGTTGCTACGGGTTTGCCTAGCCCAGTTCATGTCTGGAAGAGCGGAACAGTCAGTGAAAGTGTTAAATATGAGATATAGGTCTAGAATCTATATTATTCAATTCAACCATGCAGGCTACGAGTGTGTGTGTGTGTGTGTGTGAGAGAGAGAGAGAGAGAGAGAGAGAGAGAGAGAGAGAGAGAGAG
>NW_004797913.1:440947-442140 GCF_000002075.1 Aplysia californica | reverse complement strand
GAGTGTGCGTGCGTGCGTGCGTGCGTGCGTATGTGTGTGTATGTGAGTATGCACGCGAGCTTTTCAGTGCGAAAAAAAGAAGGGGTGAGGGGGGGGTGTAATGATTTTTCCTATACACCTAGAGAAGTCAATGACCATAATATCACATAATATGTCATCTGTCTCTATCGCCGCTGTTGACGGTGTGTGTCTTCCCAAAGATCGTGTATAACAAGATAGTTCACTCCGCTCTTTGAGCCAATTAAAAAAGTGTCCTCAAAAGCCGGTGGCGCCCTCTTCGAAAAAGTGCCGACTTTGCGATCAGAGTTATCCTACTTGTGTGGAAAACCATAAAAGTGAAACCAACTAACCTTGCTATTCCTATTCTTCTTCTGGAGAAACGAAAGAGAGCTTCAAAACGAAGACTGCAGCGCAATCTGAACCAATGCACAGACTTCCGCGGACACTTTTTTTTTGGCTGAGTGAACCATCTTATTATGTACGATCTTTGGTTCTACTCAATCTCAGCAGGGTACAACACCTTTTTCTATCAACGCTCCTCTGTAGCCCTTCTTCTAGACCGCTGACCTCAGTAATGTCGGTGATGATGGCCATGGTACACGTCAACAAAACGTCCCCTTTCCAGCAAACATAAAACTGATATCTTTCATTTTTGCCTAAATCTATTTCTGGACGCTTTATCTGGTCGCTGCTTGTCAGTGAGTGTAAGAAAAATTACAGCAACTGTACGGTACCCTTTTTACTCTTCATCGACACAAATTAGATTATTTATTTAGTAAAAAGTAAGTGTATGGGTTTAACGCTGCTAACAACACTATTAAGTTGTTCAAAAAGCCAGATCTCCAGATTTACCGTCCGTCTTGGATAAGACCGAGCTAAAAAGGGCTGTGAGCTATGCAAACACCACAGAACGACCTTAGGTCAAGAAGGGCCCGTCTGGGATTCGAACCAGGATCATCAGCTCCATAGTCCAGCATGATACCCACTGAGCTAACGGAGCGCCCATAGACCATAATCTAGGAGGCGGGGTGCTTAGACCCTAATACGGGGTGCCCAGTACAGATGGGATCGGCCGGTCGGGCCGATCGCCCGACTTGGTCACCGTGGGACCCACGGTGGGCGAGAGGGGGGAGGATGGGGTGGAGGAGGGGGAGAGGAAAAAAAATCAAGGAAGAAATACAAGAGACAAGGGT
>NW_004797913.1:436626-440710 GCF_000002075.1 Aplysia californica | reverse complement strand
AGGAGGGGGTGAAGGTTAGGGTAGATGGGGTGTCCAGGAATCTCAGGCATGACAGGACATTATGGTCGCTTCTAAGCACAAGGGGGCTATCCCGGAAAATTTTGTTTTGAGAAAATCGGAAGTAAAGTTTTTGAACCCTTGTTCAGTTTCTTTCAAAGACAAGGAGAGTTTTCTCTATAACCAAACGAGTATACACACCAAATAAACCAAATTTTTCCTATAGGTAGGGCAATCACCCCACTTTTGGTACAGGTCAAGATTTCTGGAAACCCCCGAAATCTGGGTTAGCCCGCTTGTCCTTAAAAGCGACCAAATGGTATACGGAGGAGTCCTACGGACTGGGTTCACTGTGTGACCAGAGAAAACCCTCTCTGGTGTGAATGTGGGCGGGGACGGCGTCTGTGGTGTAGAGGTTTGGCACTTCATCCTCCCAAACAGAAGACCTATGTTCTTTTTTTAAATCTTTTGTTGTTGGGTTTGTTTGTTTTTTGTGTTTTTTGTTGTTGATTTATTTATTTTTTGGGGTTTTTTTTGGGGGGGTGGGTAAGTGTTTTACCTGACAAAATTCAAAATTTCCTACCAATTGAAAAAAGTTAATTATGTCCCGCGCGCTCATATGACCTCGTGTGCAGTTGTGAGCGCCGTAAAACACTTACCAAAAAAAAAAACCCCAACCCCCCCCCCAAAAAAAAAAAAATTGACCAGCGCCTGAGTCCACCGCCATGTGACACAACAGTTAGAGCACATGTCTAGCGGTGTGGAGAGATATAAACGTGAGGAAGTAAAAACCCATGAGCTGATTGTTGGTTTGGTTTAACCCTAATCGTATTTCGTGTTTTACTATCGTATCCATACGACGGGGGTAACTCTGTGCCACCACTTAACCCTATCCGTACGTCGTGCTTTACTATCGTATCCCTACGACGTGGGGAACTCTGTGCCACCACTTAACCCTATCCGTACGTCGTGTTTTACAATCGTATCCATACGACGTGGGGAACTCTGTGCCACTACTTTCCAAAGACGAAATTTAATTTACTCGATAATCCGATCCGCACGCTTTGCATAGCAGTCTGCCAAAATGATTTTTTGAGAAATACTGAAAGTTTCAAAGAGATCTTCATACTAGAAGTATTCTAAAAATGTGAAGAATACAATCACGGGGGTACAAAATTACCACGGGCGTATGGATAGGGTTAACGTATTGACGTCCTTATCAACTTGTAATAGAAGTTAGATTGGATGATTACATTGTCTAATTGAATAAAAGCTGTTGATGCTATTTACTTTTGCAATTAGAAACGTTTTGCAGGGAAGACGAATAATTACACAAATAGCCGGACTGACCTTAGATCTAATTCTAAAGGTAAAAATGTTTTATGGCACTGACTTTTCCTAAATTAGAATAGAGAGGGAGAGGGAAGAAGAGAGAGAAGGGAAAGAAATCAAGAGAGAGAAGGAGGGAGAGGGACAGATAGATAGATAGATAGATAGATAGATAGATAGATAGATAGATAGATAGATAGATGCTGTGAAAGTCTAACAGGAACTATAAGGTCTATAACTTTGTCCTTTTCCTGTTTGTTTTCGTAGAGGTTTTACCGCACTCGCAACTGCATAAGGTCATATGAGCGCCACCTCTCTAGTTTCAACAGCACAAAGTCTGCTTCGACTATCAAGGCACTCCTGAAATAGCAGATCACAAGAGAGTGACAAACATACAAAGGAAGTAGAGGAAAATGACGATAGTAAGGATTAAGAAAGAAAAAGCAGCAGTTCCCTGTTGTAGTTCAGGCACAGTTATGAGCGTGACATTGTTGGATCAGCCCATTTACAATTACATGTACAATCTACTGTGTGTTAGAGCCAGAAATGTCCCCTCTTTGGGAATGTCCTAAAAACACTTCAGTCCTTGTCACCGCGATGAGGGGTTGTGTCCTGTTCCTGGAGTTGCTATGATTTGATCCCCAGGTACTGTAATCCCGTCCCGCCACATTCGTTTGTTTGTCTGTTTGTTTGTTTGTTTTTGTGTTTGTTGTTGTTTGTTTGTTTGTTTGTTGTTGTTGTTTATTGTTTGTTGTTTTGTTGTTTTTTGTTGTTGTTTTTTTTGTTTGTTTTTGTTGTTTTTTTTTGGGGGGTTGATGACGTTGACACTAAACATTTATGGCAAAAATTGAAAAGCACCCGGACGCCTACATACACATTGTTGTTGAGATGGCATTGAAATATGAGGACACAAGAAGGTGTATTTAAGACTAAAAACTCTTCATACCAGTGTAACTACACAGACGAAAGAAATATAATATCATATATATATATACAAATTACTGAATATATAAAACTCTGAGGCGTCGTGCAAGGAATGGGGGTAGGGAAGATGGAAGAGGTACTTGAGCTTGTTTAACGATTATTGCTAAAGCGTGGAGAAATGTCTTTAACAATTGGTCGCTTTTAAGGACAAGAGGGCGAACCCAGATTTCGGAGGTTTCCAGAAATCTTGATCTACGCCAAAAGGGAGTATTGTTCTACCTATAGGAGAGGTTTGGTTTCATTGGTGGGAATATCTGTTTGGTTATAGAGAAAATGCTCCTTGTCTCTTAAAGAAACTGAACAAGGGGCAGAAACTTTAACTTCGATTTTCTCAAAACAGCATTATTCGGGATAGTCCCCTTGTGCTTAAAAGCGACCAATTAGCGGGTTAATTTAACAAATTGTTCCCGCCTGCTATGAGGTAATGACGTGATTACGTGAGCGCTGTTCTATAAAAGGCTTCAGCGGACAAAATAGGTATCTCCGTAGCCAGTGCTGTGCTGCTCTGTCACACTGACATAATTCGCCCGAGGCTGATTTTACTGCAAAAATAATTTGTTCAAGGTAGGGCTGCAAGCACTAACCTAGTATTGCAAAGTTATGTCTAATCAGTATCTAGTTTAGAGAAATTTGTCGTAAAAAAAGATTGAGTTTCACAACATGTCAAGCGTTTTCGAATGCAATTCTTTGAATATCTTGATATCGACTCCAAATTATCTAACGAATTTGATAGAGCAGATAGAACATTTGGTTTCTGACTTCATAGTCTGGCCTTGAGTGTCTTTTTAAGCTGCAAATTTGATTTTGTAAAACAATTGGGACATGTGTATATGTGTCTTTGATGAAAGTTTTTCAGTAAAATCCACACAGAAATATGTTGTTAAATAGGTGTAAAAGGTGTCGAGCCAATAAATAAAAAAACTAAAAAATTCGATTTTAAAAAATTGCCCTACGGCCGGGTAAATACGGTTGTTATGATTTCATTGGGGGCTTCAGTGGCTAAGCAAGTAGTGAATTTAGTCTCAAGTAATGTCAAGCAAGTGTCGGTGACACGGGGATCAGATGGGTGGTCACTGGGGTGTGTCCTTGAGCAAGACACAACAACCCTAGCTCAAAATACAGGGCGCTGCACAGTGGCGACCGACAGTGGCATGGTTGTAAACTGTTCTGTATTTGTGTAATATTGTGTATCTATGTATGTTTTTATGCATGTATTTCTGTAAGTAGGTATATTCAATTGGTCGCTTTTAAGGACAAGCGGGCTAACCCAGATTTTGGGGGTTTCCATAAATCTTGACCTACACCAAAAGTGGGCATTGTCATACCTATAGGAGAAGTTTGGTTTCATTGGTGTGTATATTTGTTTGGTTATAGAGAGAACGTTCTTTGTCTTTTAAAGAGACTGAACAAGGGACAAAAACTTTACCTTCCATTTTCTCAAAACAGCATTTTTCGGGATAGCTCCTTTGTGCTTAAAAGCTACCAATTACGTAATTATTATGTATGAATATGTATGTTTGCCATTGTAAACCAAAGTGCCCTTCTGGGACAAACAAAAGTGTAATTAATTTTTTAAATTATTATTATTTGGATGAACACCCGATGTCTCCATGATGCCCTAGAGAATCTATCTAATCATAATTTATCGAATCTATCTAATTATAATTTATCCCAAACCCACCAGTTACTCTACACGATGACCCAGTCAATTGTACCCTAAGCCAAGCAGCAGTTGGAAATGGTGGAGGTGTGTGACGTATGGGGGTGTGGGGGT
>NW_004797913.1:435136-436404 GCF_000002075.1 Aplysia californica | reverse complement strand
TAATAATAATAATAATAATAATAAATAGCATTTGTATAGCGCATGTCCCCACTCGAAAGCAAGCTCTATGCGCTTTACACTATACTATTACCCCAGCAAACCATAGAACACTCAGAAACATTCTCAGCTTCCCGGGTAGCATCCTCTCCTGACAGATCCCCTGACACCTACACAGTGGCGTCGGTGGCCTAGTGGTCAGGCTTCCGGTCTCGTAATCGTGAGATTGCGGGTTCGGGGGTTCGAGCCTCAGCTCGGTCCGACTTTGTGTCCTTGGGAAAGGCACTTTACACGAATTTCAACCTTGGCTCGGTCCTATCGGAGATGGACGTTTAACTCGGAGGTCCCTCCTCTTAAATAACCTAATAAAGTAATAGTGTTGATAGGGGCGTTAAACCCATACGATTTCACCATTTTCACACCTATACGTTCTTGTACTAGCGTCTAGCCTGACACTCAAGCCATGACGTATAATATCCGTTGTTTGGTCTTGCAACAGTTGGAAATGGTGGAGGTGTGTGACGTGTGTGTGTGTGTGTAGGGGGGGGGGCTACACTTTTACGTCACCGTTCAGTCGTTCTTCGTCTCCTGACAGATCCCCTGACTCCTATACATTCTTCTACTATCTAGCGTCTAGCCTGACACTTAAGCCATGGCGTCTGTCCGTTGTCGGGTCAAGCAGCAGTTGGACATGGTAGAGGTGTGTGTGTTGGAAGGGGGGGGGGGGCATACTTTTACCTTACCGTTCAGTCGTTTTTCCTTTCCAAACAGATCTCCTGACACCTATACTTTCTTCTACTCTTTGACGTCTAGCCTGACACTCAAGCCATGACGTCTGTGCGCTGTCTGGTCAAGCAACAGTTGGAAATGGTGGAGGTGTGTGACGTGTGTGGGGGTGGGGGGGGGGCTATACTTTCACCATTCAGTCTTTCTTCCTTTCCTGACAGATGCCCTAACACCTATACTACGTTCTTCTACTATCTAGCGTCTAGCCTGACACTCAAGCCATGGCGTCAGTGCGTTGTCTGGTGGTGGCTGTGCTCCTTACCTCCCTTGCCATCTCCTCCGCCTCAGCCACTTCGTTCTACCACCCGAGCCTCTGCCCTGAGGGGAGATGTTGTCTTGTGGGCAATGATGCAAGTATTAGAGAATCATCGTCATCACCATCATCATCATCATCATCATCATCATCCTAATCATCCTAATCATCATCATCATCATCATCATCATCATCATCATCATCATCATCATCATCATCATCATCATCTGAG
>NW_004797913.1:433055-434314 GCF_000002075.1 Aplysia californica | reverse complement strand
TGCACCCCCCACCCACCCCCACCCCTTACAGGTATACGCGGACGGCCAGCCTATCCCCCACGTAAACCCGTGCCGCGGATGTCTGTGTGAGGGTGGTAAACACGACTGTAAGGATTTCGACAACTGTGAGATTCCGTCCTGGTGGCCTATCAGATACTGATCTACTGGATACTGATCCCAACACACCTACAGCACTCACGGATCTTTTACAATATTGACAATACATGTACTCACTCACTGATCCCAGCTGACCTACAGCACTCACGGATCTTTTACAATGGACAATACATTTACTCATGCACTGATCCCAACTGACCTCCAACGCTCACGGATCTTTTACAATTGGTAGCTTTTAAGCACAAGGTAGCTATCCCGAAAAATGCTGTTTTGAGAAATTCAAAGAAAAAGTTTTTTCCCCTTGTTCAGTTTTTTTTATAAGACAATGAGAGTTTTCTCTATAACTAAACAAATATACAAACCGATGAAACCAAACTTCCCCAATAGGTTGGGCAATGCCCACTATTGAAACCCCCGAAATCTGGGTTAGTCTGCTTGTCCTTAAAAGCGACCAATTGCGAAGGGTTAATTCTCGGATTTGAGCCTTATGGAAATAGATACATCACACATGTGAAGTTTTTACAATTTATTAGTGTGAAATGATAAAATGCATGTCATACTTATAGAATATGGCATCAATAGAAAATCTGCAAATTTGACCAAAGTGTCGATTTTTGGCCAATATCTCCATTTGTGAATTGCGAGCAGTAACTCATTTTGTCACCACCTCTCACAATTGGCACTGCATGTACTCACGGCCGGCTCAGCTGAAAGCTTTTCGTTGAGGATTAGGCCAAATCATGACGTACTCCATGTCTTTTTAGAAGCTTTAGCCTTTGACAGATATTTCGATTAGCGGTTGTATTAAAGCCAAAATAAATGAATGGTTATTACAACGTGTTTAGTCCTTTTTTTCCCTCCATACGAGGTTGTTTCATTATTTTCCCGCTTCTTTTTGTTATGTCTCCCCTTCTTTCTATTATTTCTCCCCTTCTTTCTATTATTTCTCCCTTTCTTTCTATTATTTAACCCCTTCTTTCTATTATTTCACCCCTTCTTTCTATTATTTCTCCCCTTCTTTCTATTATTTCACCCCTTCTTTCTATTATTTCACCCCTTCTTTCTATTATTTTACCCCTTCTTTCTATTATTTCACCCCTTCTTTCTATTATTTCACCCCTTCTTTCTATTATTTCACCCCT
>NW_004797913.1:431509-432665 GCF_000002075.1 Aplysia californica | reverse complement strand
GGGGGTGTGCTCCACCTGGGAAAAATATACAGACTGCCAGCAGCCACCTTGAGTGGAAGTGGGAGGGGTAGTAGATAGTGTAGCAGCTAGTGTACCCTGTAATATCTTACTTAACAAAAGTGCAGGGGACCGGAGTTCAAACCATTAGCAACCAGGACAAAATAACACTACCAAAAGTTATAAGCAGATTTCGACATGGAATCTACAAGGAAAACGTAAGAAAGGAAGACAGAAGATAACGTGGAGGCGAGCAGTACAAGCGGAAATGGAAAAGGCGGGGACGTCATGGAAACAGCTATTAAAGGATGCCCAGGACAGGCTTCGCTGGAGAAATGTTGTTAATGGCCTATGCTCCACTGGGAGTTAAAAGGGCAAGAGAAGATTGAAGAGAGAGAAAAGTCACAAGACTTGCAAACTACTATCCGGTGTGAGACTGACATAAATAACTGCGTCTAGATGCTACCTGTGGTTACAATAAATTACGGTGTGCCATACTTTTGAGTTTCTTTTCAGCTAGACGACTTTATGTCCTAAGAATAGGTGTTTTATATTCAGCTTGCTGGTAAAACCTACTACAGGAAAGTATCAGGGTACAAGGCAAGAGGAAGACCAAGAAAGGCCTGGATCCGGGGTGTGAAGGATACCCTGAGAACATTCAATATCCCACACAGCCAGGTCATCAAACTTGCTGGAGACAGGAAGCTCTTTCTCCCCTCGACGCCCTAGAGGTACAAGAGGACGGATAAAGTAAAGTAAAGTAAAGTAAAGTAAAGTAGAGTAAAGTAAAGTAAAGTAAAGTAACGTAAAGTAAAGTAAAGTAAAGTAAAGTAAAGTAAAGTAAAGTAAAGTAAAGTAAAGTAAAGTATATCTCTTGAGCGAGGGCCTCACCCTCTCTCCAATTTACCGATGACAGATCAAAGGAGAGATATCGCCAGTGAGTGTTAATATACTGTTTACACGATCGAAATATAGAAAAATCTATCCTAAAGAAAACAGAATCAAGGGGCAAGTTGACAATGGAGAGACAAAATAGAGAGAAAGTTGCTGCGAGAGGGAGAAAAAAAAAGAAAGGACAACAGAGAGAGAAAGAGAGAGAGAGAGAGGGGGGGGAGAGAATGTGTGTGTGTGTGTGTGTGTGTGTGTGTGTGTGTGTGTA
>NW_004797913.1:428280-429790 GCF_000002075.1 Aplysia californica | reverse complement strand
GGCGGGGTACTTCCATTGTGAGAAAGCAAATTATGAAGACGTGTATACCCCTGAAAATAAAGGCCGGGAATACTATTAATGCTTTAATGTAACATAATACGATCATATAATTTCAAATCGCGATCACTAACTGTAACAACCCACTTATGCCCTGTTATCGGAGAGAGTACGGTAAGTAAAAAAAGTACTCCAAGGCTAGGCCACAAGATGTCGCAGCTCTTAGCACGAGGGGTGCTCCCCAAGTGAAGGTCTTGATCAGCTCCACCACCAGCTTATAACTTATTGGTGCAGACGATACCTTACGCAGTTGCGAGCGCCATAAAACCTTACTAAATCAAAAAGACGGTACTTGCGTGAGAGCCAGCCTGAAGAGGTGTCCCCTGAACAGTAGAGTTGTCACAGAAGCAAGTCTCGGAGTTCTTCCTATAGACTACCGACGTGAAAGCAGAGTTGTCTCAGAAGTAAAGCAATTCTCGGAGTTTTTCCTTTAGACGGCTGACGTGAAAGCAGAGTTGTCACTCTGTCACAGAAGCCAAGCAAGTTTCGGAGTTCTTCCTATAGCCTACCAACTACCGACGTGATAGCAGAGTTCGACGAGCCAGGTACGATTAGACCCTGGTTTATTAACCCTATATGTACGTCGTGTTTTACTATCGCATCCATACGACGTGGGGAACTCTGTGCCACCACTTTTCAAAGACGAAATTTACTCGTTAATCCGATCCGTACGCTTTGCATAACGGTCTGTCAAAATGATTTTTTTGAGAAATACTGAAAGTTTCAACGAGATCTTCGCACTAGAAGTATTCTAAAATGTGAAGAATACAACCCCAGGGGTACAAAATGACCCCAGGGCGTCGGGTAGGGTTAATAGTTTCAGTTCTCTTCTAGCAACGATATAGCTATTTTCAACCTATAGCTTCTGTTGCCTTGAAAAATAGGTTCTTGGTCTTACCAAAGAGCTAGTGGTGTGCGATAATGTATGCATGCTCACAATGAACGTTTTTCAGCAAAATACACACATAAAAGTGTTTTTGAATAGACACACAAGGTGTTTAGCCAAAAAACAAAAATTCTAAAAAAAATTCCAGACTGGCAGAAAAATACCAAATTTTTTCAATTTCATTATTTTGACGAATGAAAGGTGCATTTACTCAGACAACTTTAACTATTACGCTGAAAACAATTGAGCGAAAGAAAGAACGCCTCTCAAAAGAAAAATGTCGTATCAGCTTCACTTTCTTTATTCATTAATTCTTTAAGGAAGTATCCAACATGCATGTCCGATCAGCTGAGGACCAAAAACAATATTGTGACACGTTTCGAACCAACATACACAACAAATTAGAAACGAAAATTTGGATACATGTATTTCTAAGTATGCCTATTGTTGTCTACCTTTTTAAAATCTGATAAAGAGAACAGAGCTGAAACATTTTTCATGAATAACATTGTTAAGAGAGAGAGAGAGAGAGAGAGAGAGAGAGAGAGAGAGAGAGAGAGAGAAAGA
>NW_004797913.1:425775-426857 GCF_000002075.1 Aplysia californica | reverse complement strand
TCACTCGTACAGATCTGTCTGCTATTCTTATTTGTGACAATAAAGGGACTGCTCTTTCATGCGCTTCAAATCTGACTTCTGCAACTTGTTTCAAAAACTGTTATAATAATCACATCACTGTCTTTTGAGACAGTCTGGAATACCGCACCTGTAGCCTCATCGCGTTTAAAAGTTCACGCTCAAAATGACATTTGTGAGGCATGCTGACAAAATGAGTTATTTCTCTCAAATCAAGATATTGGTTTTTTTTAAAATCGACACTAGGATCAATTTGTAGATTTTCTTTTTATGTATTGTTCTTGAAGCATAAAACGTCTTTTATTATTTCAAACTTATAAATTGTAAAATCTTCACCCGTTAGCGTGATGAATCTATTCCCATAGGACTCGAATCCAAGAAGTAACTCATTTTGTCAGCACACCTCACATTTACTGTAGTGGCAGTCCTTATGTATCTAACAGTGTTTAGGGGAGGGGGGGGGTTGAAAACTGGGGACAGGAAGAATCATTTCAGATTGGATTGATGGGAAGGATAAGGAATGTGTACGACTTGTAGAGCGACGTGGGTCTGTATAAAGCTGAAAGTGCTGGGGAAAAGTCACCGAGATGGGATGATAATTATCGTTTGGAATACACATAATGTATATAAAAAAGAGTGGGATAATACTTTTTTGTTTTTCGTTCTTGGAAAAAGATGATGATGATAATCAAAAGTACAGGATATCAAGAAAGGAAAGGGATGGAGGAGGAGGAGGAGGAGGAGAATAGAAGGAAGTGTAGGAGAATTTGAAAGAGGGTAATGATTTGGAAGAGGAGTGGGAGGGAGAGAAGGAGTAGGAGGTGGAGGAGAGGGAGGACAACGACGAGGGGAAGGAGAAGAGGGGAAAAGGAGGAAGGAGGAAGAGGAGGAAGAGGACGAAGCAGTATAGCAAATTGCTGGGGGAATAATCGTGCTTTTTTCTTTTGCAGATTTTTACCCCTCTAGATAATGTGTGGCGTCGGTGGCCTAGTGGTTAGGCTCTCGGACTCGCAACCGTAAGGTCGTGGGTTCGAATCCCGTCAGGGGCCCGACGTTGTGTCCTT
>NW_004797913.1:419951-421958 GCF_000002075.1 Aplysia californica | reverse complement strand
TGTGTGTGTGTGTGTGTGTGTGTGTGTGTGTGTGTGTGTGTGATGGAAATGAAGCCAGGAAGAACTGTTCTTTTACGACAACATGCTACACAAGTTATATAACACAGGAATTCCTGTTAACCCATGATTGCCTCAGACCAGGCAGTGAAGGGTTAAATACACCGTCAAATCATTGTGACAACAAAGTCGCGGCGAGAAAATTCAGCAGAGTAAGTTTGATTCCCTGTAAGGACTTCTCTGTTGATATCCACCCCTTGGCGCTCATATGACCTTATGCAGCTGCGAGCGCCGTAAAACCTCTACAAAAACAAACAAACAAACACAATCATCCATTTATCTTTTGTTTATTGTATTTGTTTACGTGATTTGTTTATATGAATGACTGACCAAGGGCTAAATGGGTCTTTTACTTCGGTCAAAGATAACAATAACTAGATTACGTCCCTTTTTTCTACCATGCAATAAGTTATTGGTATCATCTTAAAGCTTGTTCACTTGTCTTTATTTGGTTGAAAAAAATATCCATTCATCTTAAATACATGTCGAGATATTTGTAAATGAAGGAGGTGGGTGTCACTTGTTTTCAGAGGAAAAATTAGTTAGAAAATAACCGCCAAAGATTAGTTATTTCCTTAGCTTAAGAGCCTGTGGTAACTGAAAATTTACATTTTTCGTGCCTTTAATCAACGTTTTTCAGAAAAAATCCACACAGAAATGAGTTCTTTAATGCGCATGAAAGGTGTTGAGCTAAAAAACCAAAATTTGATAAAAATTCACAAACCTGCGGAAAAATGCAGGTTTCCTCACTTTGATTATTTTGACGAGAGCCTGATTCCACCACACTGTATCACATTTGTGTTTTTGGTTATGTATGTGTTCGTGTGTAAGTGTATGTTTGCACGTGTATTTTTATTGATGTAGGCTATATGCCTTTAGTTGGCGTGTATCATGTATTATGCATGTGTGCAATTTTGTGTATATAAGTCTTAGTGCATGGGGGTGTGAGTGTATGTAGGCCTATGCGTAAGTTTTGCCTGTATGTTTACTAATATATGTGAATGTATATAATATGTATAACTATATAATGTGTGTATATAATGTATAAGTATGGGTATATTATGAGTGTGCGAGCGCGCAGGAATCTGTGAAGTAAAAAAAAAAAAGACTTCTTAAATTAACGCTCGAACACAAACCAGGGAGAGAGAGAGAGAGATAGGGAGAGGGGGAGAGAGAGAGAGAGAGAGAGAGAGAGAGAGAGAGAGAGAGAGAGAGAGAGAGGGGGTGGAGACTGGTGTCACACTCCCATCAAGTGTTGGGACTGTAAAGCGTTTTGCTGATCCGGCAAAGTGTGGTATTAGGGGGTTCTCGTGGCCTAGAGGTTAAGGTGTTGGCCTCTCTTTCAAAGGTCACGGGTTCGAATCCGGGTAGAGACCGAAAGTTTTATTCTCTATCATTGTCTCCTTTCACCTCCTTTCCTGCTCTCTAGCCATGTTCTGTCTTCTGCTTTCGTCTCCTCTTTCTGCCCCCATCCCCCTCACCTTCTTTGCCCCCTTCTCTGGGCTACTGACTCTTTCTGCAGCCTTTCTATTGCTACTCTTTGGCTCCTTCTTACTGCTGTCTTTCAGCCGCACCCCTGATCTTCTGGTAGGAAAGATTTAGATCTACACCTAGCCTTCTGGGACAAGGGCGAAAAATCCCGGAGGTCCCGTGTACAAGTTGCACATGTTCAAGATCCCTTGGTGATCTAAAATCGATAAGAGTAGGCTTCGGCCGCCACCCGGACAAAATTCAAATTTTCCTACCAACTGAAAAAGTTTAATGTGTCCCGCGCGCTCATATGACCTAATGCTGTTGCGAGTGCCGTAAAACACTTACCCCAAAAAAGTGTGGTATTGATTATGGGTTATGCTCTGTGATTTGATTGTCAAAATACCGAGAGATCTGAGCTGAGAGAACGTGAAACCAGATACTTTTGCACACATACACACACACACACACACACACACA
>NW_004797913.1:417288-418585 GCF_000002075.1 Aplysia californica | reverse complement strand
AGAGAGAGAGAGAAAGAGAGAGACAGGCAGACAGACAGACAGACTGACAGACAGACAGAAAGACAGACAAGCAGACAGACAGACAAGCAGACAGACAGGCAGATACCGAAAGAGAAAGAGAGCGGGTGCGTTTGCGTTTGTTTGTTTATTTGTTTGTATGTTTGTTTTTAAGGAAAGTACATCTATAAATAGCAGTTTTGCAATCGCTTACTTCGAATTTGAGCTCGTAATGATTCGGCGACATCGATTTTCATACCAAGGGGTCTACTAATACCTGGTTGGTCTTCTATTATTTTGTTTCGGTTTCACTTTGGTTAGATTAAACCGAATGTGGGTTTTGCAATTTCTAAGCAGTATATTCTTAAGAGCATTGTGAACTGAAAATGACTTACAATTACATATATATTAAAGACACAGTAAATAAAACATTGAACCGATCTAATTTTTTCTAGTACATGTATCTCAGTTTTAATTCAGGATTCTAGGGAGGTATGAAAAAAAAAAAAGAATTCGGGGTTTTAAGGGTTAAGTAAATTAGTGAACGTAAAGCTAGGGGAATTCGACTGGTTTGCTGTACAGTTCTGTTAGTCTTCAGTTCTTCTACATCTGACCGATCGCCTCGACATTCTCTCCGCTTTCAATCATCATTAGATCTATACATGTACCATCGATTGTTAAACCAAATCTAGAAATCATTTTTTTTTTCTACCTGTAGATTCAAATTCATCGGTGTCTGTTCTGTGGTATAATGAATCGGCTGTTTTGCTGTTGCATGTAGAAGACATGAGTTCGATTCTTGTGATTGGAAGTTGTTTTGTTATATCTCCGTCTATTGTGGCGTCGGTGGCCCAGTGGTTAGGCTACCGGACTCATAATCATGAGGTTGCGGGTTCGGGGGTTCGAGCCGCCGGCCCTACCCTATGTCCTTGGGAAAGGCACTCTACCCAAAGGTCCCTCACTTCACCCAGATAGAATGGGTACCCGGCCATAGACAGCGAAAGATCTCGTCAGTATGTTAGTGTTTTAGCGCCTATAAATTGCTGCTTGCACTGTATGCTTCCCAGGAAATTGAGGTTGTTTGAGAATGCTCTCAGGTCTGCTGGGGTAATAGTATAGATTGTGAAGCGCATAGAGCTTGCTGTTGAGCGGGGATTTGCGCTATACATGCTATGTATTATTATAATATGCTGGAATGTTGCATCCCACTTATATTAGCCACGGTTACCAACCAGGCAAGGTCGAAAAAGTCTCCCTACAAAGTGATCTAAATTGCGTCAATGTGTGTGTGTGTGTGGGG
>NW_004797913.1:414746-416772 GCF_000002075.1 Aplysia californica | reverse complement strand
GAGAGAGAGAGAGAGAGAGAGAGAGAGAGAGAAAGTTAAAAAAAACTGTTGCGCACATCCTGATAAAAATAATACAATCATGACAATCTGTCGTACATCTTTGAATATGATAGTGGAGAAGGGGTACGGTGACCTATCAGGGTCAAAGGTCGGAGATGACCCAGAAATGAAAGTCCTTTCCTTTGCAGAATCGTGACCAGCGGAGGGAACAAGCAATGAGATACATGTGTGGAGTAATTGTGTCTCGGCGTAGTGGAATCAGGCGCTCGTCAGTTTTAGAGCAGATAGCGTTAAAGAGTTATAGGCTTCGGCCGCCACCTGGGCAAAATCTTCAAAATTTCCTACCAATTGAAAATGCTTGGAGTGTCCCGCGCGCTCTTATTATTATGACTTTATGCAGTTGCGAGCGCCGTAAAACACTTAACAAAAAAAAAATAGTGTTATTGGTGTTTTGGTGAAAAATTAAAAATACCTTTCCATCTCGAATAGAAGTAGAAGTCGAGAAATTTGCAATTGAAGGAGATGGAGGTTGCCTAATGTCAGAGGTACAATTAGCGAAAATATTGCCGCCAAATTTTGGTGGAATCAAAGAGGTTGTGGATGGCATCCAAAGTTTGAGTGTCTTTGAAAACTGTAAATGTACTTGTTTTGTGCCTTTGATCAACGTTTTTCAGTAAAATCCACACAGGAAGTGCTTTTAAAATGGATATTAAAAGTGTTGATAAAAGATTTATTTTTTTAAATTGCCCGTCGGCCAGAAAAATGCCGGTTTCTTTGATTTCATTATTTTGACGAGCGCCTGATTTCACCACAATGCCTCACAAGTTATTACATTTTGTGTATTTTGTTGGAGCTTTGTGACAGTTAGAAGTTTTGAGCAGGGCTGCCGCGCTGTGCTGTGTTGTTCTGTATTGCGTTGTGCTGCATTGTACTTCTCAAGACAAGGACGTGCTCGGGTAATTCTGAGGAAGAATACTTGACTATACATGTATGTCTCTTCGACAGTGGGCAAGGTGACTTGAAGTGTATCTGGGCGCAGGGCTGGAGTGGGAGGGATGGACTGAGGGAGTGAGCCAGCGGAGGAGGGGAGGGGGGATATGGAATTTTCAACGACTGAAATTTATGGACAGAAGGATGGACGGATGGACGCAGAACAAAAGATATGCGAAAAAGTGGATATAAGGATGAATAAAAATTAAATGTATTCATGGATGGATGGATGGATGGATGGATGGATGAATCGATAAATCATTTGTGATATACTCGATAGTTTTTTTTAACTGTTGAAGAGTAGTACATTGTATGCACTTTTCTTATCAATTGTCAGTAGTCCGAAGCCTTCTGTACATCAAGGCATATATTTTATCATGGCAGAGATTGATAACAATAAAATGACACAGGCGATTAATTACAAACTGAAACCTGACCTGACAGGGACATCTCGAGATAATGAGACTGTCACCTTTAATTTTAAACGAGTAGTTGCAATCAATGGGGCACTTGATATCAACATTCACCTGTAGACTTTGATATCTGGGCTGAAATTTGGAAACTAACAGCTGTTCGTCCAAGGGTTGAAGTGAGGGTACAAGGTAAGGCTACCGCCAGCGAACGATCCTGTCAGCTTATTATTAAAATACTGTTTGAGCGCTTGCAATCGCAGCTTGCACTGTATGCTTCCCGGGAAGCCAAGAATATGTCTGAGTGTTCTAGCGTCAGCTGGGGTAATACTAGACTAGTCAGTAGTTGTATAGTGCATAGAGCATGCTGTAAATAGTGTGGATATGCGCTATATAAATGAATGCAATGATGATGATGATGATGATGATGATGATGATGATGATGATGATGATGATGATGATGATGATGATGACGATGATGATGATGATTCATAGTTCATTGAATCCTGCTCGTGGAAATATTTATAAGATATTATGCTTGAAGAAGAAGAAGAAGAAGAAGAAGAAGAAGAAGAAGAAGAAGAAGAAGAAGAAGAAGAAGAAGAAGAAGAACAACAACAACAACA
>NW_004797913.1:412263-413562 GCF_000002075.1 Aplysia californica | reverse complement strand
ACACACATACACATACACGCACGTGCATACACACACACACATACACACACAAACACACACACACACACACACACACACACACACACACACACTCACACACACACAAACCTACACATACCTTGTGTCTACAGACACACACGTACACGCACGTACGCACGCATAAACCCCACATTTTGGCTTTTTGGTTGCTGCTGCTTTTATCATAACAGATGACCCGAGAAGCTTAGAGGCTGCCCGGTGATATCACGATATGAGAACTTGAAAGAAATCTGGGTAATGTCTTCTTCTTCAGTGCAGGGGCCTTCCATTACATATGGCTCTTTTCGTCCATGCAGACGATCACTTTAGCTTAAGATGGTCTCAAGGTTGTCCTCATGCTGCTTCTTTCATGGCTAATTCTTCCTATGCTTGAAGCGCAGATTCTGTTGCAGTGCTTGCATGTCAGTGTCGTAGATCGAAGCTCTGTAATTTTGCTGTCTATAATTTATCATTCACAACACATGCTTCGCGGAATCCAGCACATTCTCAGCTTTCACTTTCAGTTTTGCGCAGATTGCACCACCGGTTGGAGATAACACGCAGCAGCTTGGCCTATTATAAGTGTAAGGAATGCCACACGTACCTCTTGCTTCACAGTTACTTGTTACTCCAACTCAGTGAGACGGGCTGCTGATTTCTAATTCTCTTGTTCCTGAGTGTTCGTTCAGAATTTGGAAATTATTGAGGTATATAGATCTATTTCTGATGGGCTTTAATTAAAACTGTGGTGTGTCATGATTAGCGGGTCCTTTCGAATAAAAAACTGTCTTCGTTATGTATCGAATGTTTACAGAAGAACATCAAAAGCGTTTTGCAAGCAGTTGTTAATTTGGTAAATTGATGTGGGATGTGTTGTTATTTCAGCTTTTGCCGTATTGTGCGGCAGTGTGGGTGTCCTAGATTCGAATCCCTTTTGTTCTCATAAGTGTTTTGCAGCGCTTGCAACTGCATACGGTCATGTGAGTGTGTGGGTCATTTTAGGTATTTTCAGTTTAGAAGGAATTAATTTTGAACTTTGCCCAGGTGACGGCCGATGTCTACCTTTATCGATTTTAGGACCACCAAGGGATCTTTGACG
Organism: Aplysia californica; assembly: GCF_000002075.1. Lineage (NCBI taxonomy): Eukaryota > Metazoa > Mollusca > Gastropoda > Aplysiida > Aplysiidae > Aplysia > Aplysia californica. The sequence continues at coordinate 412,445 of NW_004797913.1, read as the reverse complement.
TGCGCAACTTGCACAGTTAAGGGACCTCCTAGATTAAAATTATTTTTTCCCCTTATCTGAGAAGGCTAGGAGTTAGATCTTACCAACCATAACATTAGGGGTGCGGCTGAAAGACGGCAGTAAGAAGGAGTCAAGGAGTAGCAGTAGAAAGGCAGCAGAGTCAGGAGCCCAGACGAGGAGTT
>NW_004797913.1:403373-409146 GCF_000002075.1 Aplysia californica | reverse complement strand
TAAAAAAGATGGGCTGTAAATTTTGTGCAATCGTGGGTGGGATCAGGGAAAGCTTTCACACTCACTGGTTAATCTCTCCAATGGATAGCAGAGAAAACAGGTGTTTAAGCTGTCTCAGAGCAGAATAGAGACAGGTGCATTTCGAGGAACGGAATTGGTAACTGACTCGCACCACCTCAATGAATGGCTACTTAACCCTATCCATACGTCCTGTTTTACTACCTTTACAAGGGAACTCTGTAGTGCCACCACTTTCCAATGAGGAAATTTACTCATTAATCCGATCCGTGCGCTTTGCGTAGCTGTCTGTCAAAATGATTTTTGGAGAAATACTGAAAGTTTCAAAGAGATCTTCGTACTTGAAGTATTTCAAAATGAGAAGAATACAACCCCAGGGGTACAAAATGATCCCAGAGCGTACGGATAGGGTTAACCGGCCTGCCTCTCGGAATTACGGTTAACCACCAAGCGCGAAGATCATTATACAACTTACCGGTAATGTTCGGGTGTTTCCGCCAGTCTGAGACGTAAACATCGGGTCACTTCCGGCCTCTGTCGAATGTCTTGCCTTGGAGTCTTGAAGACGAATTGAACAAAATGGCACGCAAGAACAACTTACGCTCAGGTAAAACTGTTTTTACAGTTTGAATAGGAGTCAGTTGCAATACATTTGTCGTGAATTTGTTTGAATTGAAGTTGAGCTTGCGCTTCAGATAGATTTCATTTATGATTACTTGGACGATCTTATTCTTTCTGTCACTCCCAACTTTGCTTACTCGACTGATTTTTCGCTGCACAGCTGACTGTGTAGGCCTACAGATATATATTATTCTCAGATCTGGCCTTATACTACTACTAAATCTAGAAGTAGAGTGTACGTCTTGGCCTTGAATCTATGTCTACTGTTATGGTTCTTAAGTCGGAACATAAGGTTCATGTTTTGATTTCAAGCCATTACTACAGAGTGTTTATCGTCCTATGCAATGCAGGGGCAATGTACTTAGACTCTAACTCTAAGACTTTAGTAAACAACAGTGTATTACAATTGTTAGTGAAAACAAAAAACAACCCACCATGGCCTGGTAGGCCTGTGAAGTGAGGGAGTAGTCGGCTCGATCACATCGATCCCTTAAGACGATCGCTCGGCTCGATCCCTTTCTTGACGATCATCCTGATCATGATTGCTCATTCAATCGCTCCACCCTGAGTCGCTCACTACTCACTCCCTCAATTGCTCGTTTGATTGTCCGTCTTGAAGAAAAAGACCCACCGTCTCCAAACGTAGCACTATAACGCGTCCACAATTTAAAGATGCATATCTCCGTAAAACAATATTATTTTCAGACACAAGCGTGGAAAAGCAAAAACAAATGGCCACCTCTATTCTCACCCCGAGTGAGAATAGTGCAGGGCAGGCAAGCCTTTTGGCTATTCTCAACCGGTGTGCGGTCACTGTGATAGCCTAGGACAACCAGTGTAGCGTTCACCGCGATCCACAGAATTCTACACTGTGATGACAGTAGAAGTGTAGAATTCTGTGCCGTGAACAAACGTTCCAGCGCTCGTTAAAAGCGTGCAATTTTGTCTGTGGGCAGAGAGAGAGAGAGAGAGGAGTAGCGCAAGAACTTCCGGGCAAAACAAATTGGCGACCCGCGTAGTTCGGCTCGATTCGAAAAAGTTAAATCGCCGTAGCATCTTTGAAGACGACCAAATTTACTTAAATTGTGTTTTAACATCTTTTTTTTATCTCTTTGTTTTGTTCAATTTGATTGTCCACACCGATAGATAGTATGCAGAAAGAGAGAGAGAAAGGAGGAGTAGATCTTGCGAGAACTTCTGGGCAAAACAAAATGGCGACCCACGTAGTTCGGCTCAATTCGAAAAGTGAAATAGCCATGGCATCTGTGTAGACAATCAAATTAGCTTACTTTTGTGATATTAAAGTAATTTTTTCTTTGCTTATTTTGTCAATTTTATTATCCATGCAGATAGACAGTGTTCCAAAATTAGGACCTGAAAAAGAGGTTTTGTTTCACACTGTGAGAATAGCCAACACTGGCAAGTCTCACCCGGGGTGGGAGGTCGATCGTATTGTTATTCTCACCCCAGGTGGGGATAGCCACTTCCAAAACAAAAACAAGAAAGACAAAGAGCTGGGAGGACCAACAGGATCGTGATCGAGCCGAGCCGGTGGTTTTACTCCTTTATCCCATGATAAAAATACGCATGATAGGCCTGTGAAGTGAGCGACTGGATCGGTTCGATCCCGATCATGATCGGCTTGCCGATCTCCAATCCTTGTGGATCGGGATCACGCGCAACCATATGGTCTGGAGCCAGGCTAGGTCTACTGGGTCTACTCCTACACTTCTATGATAATGAGTTATTATAGCTTTGCTATCTCTGCAAGTTCTGTTATTTTCTGATATTTGATTCTTTTCTTCGAGCTGTCTTTATAGTTTTAACTTAATGTAAGTTAACTGGAGTTCTACGGGTAGAATTTGCAGTCTCTGGCAAAGAAATGGTCATCACCTAAAAAAAGGCTTCTACACACTGAACTGGGTTCTCAGGGAGATTTTATGGGGCACCCTCTCAGCGTCTACTTAGTGGATTCCTTTGTTTAGTCTTCGATGACATAATGACCAATTGGAGATACTTACACCAGAGGAAGATGGAGAGTTTGCTTTTTAAAAAAATCAGTTCAAACATGATGTCGTCAAGTGTGTGTGTCAATGTGTGCATTGTTTCGGATGCAAGTGTATAAAACTAGAGGATCATGAGGGAATTATTATGACGCGACATTGTCATTCTGATTTCATAGAGTATTGAAACTATGAAAACGACTCCTGCTGCAACTCTGGGTGAAAGTATATGGGATGAATTGCCCTGAATGGGTCAACTTTTAATATATAATACATATTTCGCGATTGGACGTTTTGACCATGTGCCATGTGAAAGGAGCAAGTGATTGTGCCAATTGAAAACCACTTAACGATTGACTCGCACGACAGAGCTGGGGAGTGTGCTTAATAAAGCACTGGATGTCTGTAATACCTTGCTGTGCGTAGATTTTATCGTCTGCTCATTCTCATCCTCACCGATCTCTATCCCCTCCACCCTAACCCACTCAATGGTTAGTTTTTATGGTAAAGCAACTCAGAAAAGTTAATTGCCCTGTTCACAAACTGGATTCTTAAGTGTATTTCTAATTTTACTCCTATTTGTGAGTGGGTGGTTGGCCGGTGCTCTGGTGTGGTTTACTCCTTCTTTCCTATCAAACATCTATCGTCTTTCTCTCCCCTCCTTCTTTTTTTTTGTTTGTTACTCTCTTGCAACACCTCTAATCTTCGGCACTTTTGACTTATATATATATATGACCTTATTGTGTGGCTAGTACTGCAAAACACTTGATAAAAAAAAAGACTTGCCCCTCATATTGAATACTGCTACAACTACTTCTTCTACAGGTTACTACTGCTTCTTACTTCTTTTATTAGACCAAAATGCTGCTTCTCCAACTAGAAGAACCTCTTCCAGTTCTGTTAAGATGAGACACTTGGGTTTTTCTTGCCTCTTTTAAGTTTGGTTTTCTTTCCCTTCCTTTACTCAAGAGTTAGGCTTTACAATTTTCTGTAACTATAAAACTCGGTATACGTATGTTGGGTAAAGGTGAAAATGGTCCTTCTTTAGGCAGCTTTTGCACCGACTTTACAGTAACTGCTCACATATAAGCTGATCCCTACCTATGTATTTCCACCACAACCACTGACCTTTATCAACATGCAACATGAAAAGTGCTGTCACTTTCCCTTTCCTAAAGGATTTTAAATCAGAATTTTATCTTATTTTTACACTACTTTTAAATTAATGTACAAGGTTCATGTTCTCTAAGCAGGCTTTCGCAAAATTTGACGTACAGTGCAAAAATATATTCTAATGTTTGTGGTCAGTAGAAGAAATGTAAGGCCTTCTGACATTGTTTTATGACATAAAATTTAACATTTATACATACATACATATTCATGATACATTCTTTTTTTATTCAGTATTGGAATGAAAATATGTTTTATGTGCAGCTATCTACATAAATGTTTTGATTTCGCTGTGCATGAAGAGTAAGAAATGTATTAATACCTCCTGTAAAGAATTGATTGTGCTGTAATTTCGGTTAACTCTATTCATCAGTGTGATGTTTGTTTTATTGTGCAAAGATAGTGGTGGGTGGTTAGCGGCTGCTCTGGTGTGGTTTGCTTCTTTTTTCCTATGAAACATCTATCATCCTTATCTCCCCTTCTTCTTTTTAAAAAGTTTTTTACTCTCTTGTAACTCTTCAAATCTTCTGGTGCTCATATGACCTTATGCAGTTGCGAGCGCCGTAAAACCTCTACTAAAACAAAAAAAGATAGAGTGTGTGGAAGGGAGGAGGAAAAGGGGGGGGGGGAAGAAGAAGAATAGAGAGACTCGGTTGTTTGTATGTCTTAGGCCCATGCAGCTTTCACAATGGGATTATATTTGTCAATCCGATCAAACTGCATGGGATGGGGATGGGTGGTTGACGGGTGCTCTGGTGTGGTTTGCTTCTTCTTTTCTATCAAACATCTATCGTCCTTATCTCCCCTCCTTCTTTTTTATGTTTGTTACTCTCTTGTAACACCTCGAATCTTCTAGCGCTCATATGACCTTATGCAGTTGCGAGCGCCCTAAAACCTCTGCTAAAACTAAAAACTGCATGGTCTGCATTTTTATTGAAGGTATAGAAAGGATTTTAAAAGATAAAAGTAATTGTCTTATGGAGGGACTGTCATTGTAATTTTCTGTTTTCCTTTCTGTCTGTCTCTTTCTTCTCTCTCACACACCAAAAATAGACACTGTTTTGACCGTTGCTTCTGAAATTCATTTTATAATCTTTTTGTTACTTTTGCAGAGGCCTCAGGTTCTATTCATTTTGATACAGCGACAAAGACAGTAATGGCGGAGACCTCTCACGACAATGTCAAAGAAAAGGTGAGTAGATTTGAGCTATGCAATTATTTTTACCCCACATTAAAATGCAAACTTGCCTTTTTGAGGTGACTTAAGCACGATTTTATTTGAAATCAGGTTGGGTTTTTTTGGAGCTTGGACCTTTTTTGGGGGGGGGGGGAGGCCTATCTATGAATTCTTTTAGAAAAGATCTGTTTCGGTTTACCAATTACAGTAAAACCGCAGTATAACGTACTTGGCCTAAAACGTACTCTTGGCTGTAACAATCACCTTCTGAAATCCGTATTCCCATTTACTATTTCTGCTCTTTAAAAGCTGTCACGTTTAAAACCTGCCTGCACAAAATGTTCTTTTTGCTGTAACATTCACTTTTCTTGGGATTTTTAGGGATCAAAAGTCTGTTAACAGCGTACATTTTAATTTGTGAAAATAATGAGAAATGACAAAACAATAGTTTTGCAGTGTACTCAGAAATGCAATGTATGTAATCAACAACAGCGAAAGGGCAGCTTTTGCTCCAAGTATATTTGGTCACTTTTAAGGACGAGTGGGCTAACCCAGATTTCGGGGGTTTCCAGAAATCTTGACCTGCACCAAAAGTGAGCATTGCCCTACCTATAGGAGAAGTTTGGTTTCATTGGTGTGTATATTTTGTTTGGTTATAGAGGAAACCCTCCTTGTCTTTTAAAGATAAATTTCATGGGTCCAAAAACTTTACCTTCGATTTTCTCCAAATAGCATTTTTCAGGATAGCCCCCTTGTGCTTATCCCATGATAAAAATACGCATGA
>NW_004797913.1:398256-402009 GCF_000002075.1 Aplysia californica | reverse complement strand
TCCTCCTCCTCCTCCTCCTCCTCCTCATTCATCTTCTTCTTCTTCTCCACATACTGATCTCGTACTTTTGATTGACTCGTTAATGTGGAGAACTGGGAGGCTCGGGGTTAGGGGGGCGCAGCCCTCAAGGTCGTGCGTGCTGTTTTTCATTCTTCCGTTAGGCTTGGCTACTTCTTTATGTCGAGCTCGGGCGCATGCTTCCTGAAACGACGAACCTAGGCCTATTGTTCTCCATCCTTTGATCTAACATTCTCGGAAAGACGGACCTTCTTGTCGGCGCGATACTCTCGTGATTCGATACCAGTGTTGTCACAGGGTTTTTTTTTTAATATTACGACCTCTTCTCGTTTTCGTCCTTTCGTATTACATTTTAAAATTATTATATTGACACTGTGTAATGCGATCATCTGTCTGAGATGGCCATTTTTCTGCTCGTGAGTATTGGATATGGATATATTATAGTTTAAATAGTCTTGCACATTTATACGAGCTGCGGGCTGTCACAATCCATTGATGAGAAATAGTTTCGTCTGGATTGAGGTTGGATTAATTGTGGGTGGTTGGCGGGAGCTCTGGTGTGGTTTGCTCCTTCTGTCCTATAAAAAATCTGTCGTCTCTCTCTCCCCTCCTTCTTTTTTATGTTTGTTACTCTCTTTTAACACCTCTAATCTATGGCCTCATTGTGTTGCTAGTGCCGTAAAACTCTTACTACAACTAACTTACTCAAAGTTTAGTATAATGATTGGGTGGTTGGCGGGTGCTCTGGTATGGTTTGCCCCCACTTTCCTATCAAATATCTATCGCTCTTATACCTCTTCTTTCTTTTCTGTGCCTGTTATTGTTCTCTTGCAATACCCCTAGTCTTCGGCATTTATGTGACCTAATTGTGTTGCAAGTGCCGTTAAACTTCTACTAAAACAAAAACAAAATACCCGTAGTGGGTGGTTGGCGGGTGATCTGGTGTGGTTTGCTTCTTCTGTCCTATAAAAAAATATATTGTCTCTATCTCCCCTCCTTCTTTTTTTGTGTTTGTTACTCTCTTGTAACACCCCTAATCTTCGGCATTTGTGTGACCTAATTGTGTTGCAAGTGCCGTTAAACTCCCACGAAAACAAAAAACAAAATACTTGAAAGAGAAAAAATTGCCCATTGGATTGCCTCTCGAGACAGCCCGGCTGTGTGTGTGCGTGTGCATGTGTGTGTGCGTGTGCATGTGTGCATGTGTGTGTGTGTGTGTGAGAGAGAGAGAGAGAGAGAGAGAGAGAGAGAGAGAGAGAGAGAGAGACAGAAGACCAGGAGAATCGGACGTGACCATCTTCCAGTTCACGTTACGTCACCCAGCGACTTGTGTGTCTGTGTACAGATGTTGCTCGGGTCAACACTGGTCATTTCAGGTCAAGCTGGGCCCAACGCCTCGGTCTCTCCCGATATGCAACGGAAAGTTGTAAGTGGGTGGTTGGCAGGTGCTGTGCTGCGGTTTTCTCCTTCTTTCCTATCAGACATCTATCGCCCTTATCTCTCCTCCCTTTTTTTGCGTCGACTACTTTCTTGTAATACTTTTAAGCTTTGGAGGTGGGTGGTTGGCGGGTGCTCTGGTGTGGTTTGCTTATTCTTTCCTATCAAACATCTATCGTCCTTTTCTCTCCTTTTTTGTGTGTACGTTACTCTCTTGTAACACATCTATTCTTCGGCACTTATATGACCTTATTGTGTTGTAAGTGCCGTAAAACTCTTAAGCAAAAAAATGTTCTGTTGCAAGTGCCGTAAAGCTCAACAACAGTTACAGAAAAGAAGTAGAATCTATCAAACTCCCAGCTCTTTGTGTTTGTTACTCTCTTGTAACACCTCTAATCTTCGGCACTTATATGATCTTATTGAATTTCAAGTGCCGTAAAATTCATACTAAAACTAAAACTCTCTTGTAGCACCTCTAATCTTCGGCACTTATATGACCTTATTATGTTGCCTGTGCCGTTAAACTTACTAAAACTAAAACTCTCTTGTAACAACTCTAATCTTCGGCACTTATATGACCTTATGTGTTGTATGTTCCGTAAAACACTTACTAAAAACTAAGACTTATCTCTCCTCCCTCTGTTTTGTGTTTGTCTCTTGTAACTCCTCTTATCTTCGGCACTTATATGACCTCATTGTGTTGCAAGTGCCGTAAAACACTTACTAGTGGGTGGTTGGCGGGTGCTCTGGTGTGGTTGCTCCTTCTTTCTTATCAAACATTTATCGTCCTGATCTCTGCTCCTTCTTTTTTGTTTGTTACTCTCTTGTAGCACCTCTATTCTTCGGCACTTATATGACCTTATTGTGTTGCATGTGCCGTAAAACACTTACTAAAACTCAAACGTGTCTGTCCTCCTTCTGTTTTGTGTTTATTACTCTCTTGTAACACCTCTAATCTCCGGCACTCATATTACCTTATGCAGTTTGCGAGCGCCTTAAAACTCTTACTAAAACTAAACTTATTGACAGAACAACCGAGGACATGTGTCGCAAAATCAATAGCTTCTGATCTACAGCCGGAAGACCAGCGCCAGTGCTTTGTTAAACACCGTGTAGATCTAGCCTGCTGATGTCAGCAGCCACTCTTGTTCATGTTTATCTCCCCCCCCCCCTCTCCCAGCCCCAGCCCCTCCCATTTTCCCTATTCTAGAACAACGCTCAACCTGCGGGTGGTTGGCGGGTGCTCCGGTGTGGTTTGCTCCTTTTCTCCTATGAAACATCTATCGTCCTCATCTCCCCTCCTTCTTTTTTGTGTTTGTTACTCTGTTGTAACACCTCTAATCTTCTGGCGCTCATATGACCTTATGCAGTTGCGAGAGTCCTAAAACCGCTACTAAAACTAAACTAACTATCCCCCCCCTCTCCCCGTTTCTCTCCTCTCAAACATATATATCGTCCTGATCTCTCTTCCTTCTTTTTGTGTGTGTGTGTGTGTGTTTGTTACTCCCTTGAAATACGCGTACGTCTAATCCTCGGCATTTATGTGACCGTATTGCGTTGCACGTGCCGTTACTCTCTTACTAAAACACCCGAACAAAAGAAGAGCCTTCGCCTCTCCCCCCCCCCCTCTTTTTTTATTGACCGTAGGTGAAAACGAGAACATTGTTCCGGATTCATGACAGCTGTTGGTGTGTATGTGTTGTTGGTGTCGTTTTTGCTGTTGTTAATGTTGTTGTTGTTTTTGTTGCTGCTGTTGTCGTCGTCGTTGTTGTTGTTGTTGTTGTTGCTGTTGTTGTCGTCGTTGTTGTTGCTGCTGTTGCTATGTTGTTGTTGCTGCTGTTTTTGCTGTTGTTGTTGCTGCTGTTGATATCGTTAAGTGTTGTTGCTGTTGCTATGTTGTTGTTGCTGATGTTGATATCGTTTAGTGTTATTGTTGTTGCTGCTGTTGCTATGTTGTTGTTGCTGTTGTTGTTGCTGCTGTTTATATCGCTAAGTGTTGTTGTTGTTGCGCAGCACAGAAACACACACACACACACACATACACACACACACACACACACACACACATACACACACACACACACACACACACACATGCACACACTCAAACACACACACACGGGAACGAACTCGCGCGTCTTAAGTGCAACGTCGAAGAGCGCAACTCTATTCCACCACAGACGCCCACTGTCGAGTTGCATTTCATCTGTGTCAATCAATCGTTCCTGTGTGTCTTTCTGAAGAATAAGTAGCTGTCCTTTTATCTGGTATGTGATGTCATTCTTATCATAGAGAGCC
>NW_004797913.1:395560-397569 GCF_000002075.1 Aplysia californica | reverse complement strand
CCCCCCCCTGAATGTACTTTGTGCGTCTATTGGCGTATTGGTCTTGCCATTGTGCGAGCTTACTGAGGAGCTACGTTGTACTTACTCATTACTGGCATTTTCCCCGATGTAACTAAATCACTTTGAAAGCACCGAATTCCAGTCGCGAAAAAACGGGAGTTAGTACAAAAGTGAAACTGAAATTCTGTACACCTGCATGTTTGCCGACAATCATGAAAAAAAAACCCAGGAGTTTGTACAAAGTGAAACGGAAGTTCTAAGGAACACGGGCATTAACCCTACTATTATAATTTTTTAGCTCTATGTGAACATTTTCCAACGGCCTTGACTGACAGGCTGTGACAGAAACTGGAAAGTCGAAACTGGAGTCAGCACAGAAGAATAACACTCAGGTCAGCTCTCGTGGCCTTGACCTCTTATCATGACCGGCATCTGGGACCGGCCTCAAGGTGACCAGACATAGCGCAGTTGGTGCTAACGTTGGCACATTTAATCGTGAATGTGCAGCACATTGAGAAACAGTTTTATGTTTTACTTTTTGTAAGAGTTTTACTGCACTTGCAACACAATAAGGTCATATAAGTGCCGAAGATTGGAGGTGGTACAAGAGAGTAACAAACACACAAAAAAGATGAAAGATCAGGACGATAGATGTTTGATAGGAAAGCAGGAGCAAACAATTCCGGAGTATCCGCCATGCATCCGCATACAGTATTATTATAATAGAAATTTGTACATGTGAAATGTAAGAAGATAACGCGAGTTTTTGTAAAGGAAGGTCGAAGTGAAATGTGTGACGGCACAAGAAAGCCCGTCGCTTTTTCCTAGCTGTGTTTCGTGTGCGATTTAAGTCAATACGGTGGGTGGTTGGCGGGTGCTCTGGTGTGGTTTGCGCCTATTTTTCTATCAAACATCTATCGGCCTCATCTCCCCTTCTTTTGTATGTTTGTTACTCTCTTGTAACGCCTCTAATCTTCTTGCGCTCATATGACCGTATGCAGTTGCGAGCGCCGAAGAACCTCTACTAAAACTAACTAAAGTCAAAAAGGAGTTATCTTGGAGAAATCAGGGTTGTGCCGGGAAATTAAAATTATGCACGATATTTTGTATCGTTTCCTATCAAAAGCATCGGCGAAATCAGTGTATAATGGAAAGGGTGTTTATTTGATCTTTTTTTTCTTCTTTTTTTGGACCCTTCCCTTAATTTAAGTGGGTGGTTGGCGGGTGCTCTTTTGTGGTTTGCTCCTTCTTTCCTAACAAACATCTATCGTCCTTATCTCCCCTTCTTCTTTTTTATGTTTGTTACTCCCTTGTAACACATCTAATCTACTGGCGTTCATATAATGACCTTAATGCGTTGTGTTATGTAGATTTTGATTAGCTGAGCGAGGTAATGTTTTGTTTTATGTTGACAAAACGGGCGGGTCTGCTACACAATTTCAACATGGGTGGTTGGCGGGTGCTCTGGTGTGGTTTACTTCTTCTTCCCTTTCGAACATCGATCGTCCTTATATCTCCTCCTTCTTTTTTGTGTTTGTTACTCTCTTGTAACATATCTAATCTTCGGCGTGTGTCAGTTCAACAGCTAAGCTGATTGGAGGAGAATTATTTATTATGATTAGCTGAGCGAGGTAATGCTTTGTTGTGTGTAGAAAAAAAAGGCTGGGGCTGTTACACAATCAACAAAGTCACCCTTCAAAGGAATCCCGTGCGGGTGGTTGGAGGGCGCCACTGGTAGGTCCTACTCCTTAACTTTCCGTCTGCTGCTTCTTTATGTCTGTCTGTCTTACTTTTTCACAGCACTATAATATGAGTATTATTGTGTCTATGCGCTTCTCTTTACCCAAACCAACAGGACAAACAGCGGAATCCGCTGACTGGAGTCGGAGTCCTTGAATCGAGCATACCTGTACAATGGGATTGGTAGAGAGAGTCGGTAAATCTGTCGGTCTGTCGTAATGGCCGCGCCCGCCTGTTATGTCAGGGGGTTGTATTTCTCTCTCTCTCTC
>NW_004797913.1:387408-391476 GCF_000002075.1 Aplysia californica | reverse complement strand
GAGGGGCAACCCGGAATGAGAGAGACACACAATACCCCAGCACAAAGACGGAGATGTTTTATAAAGATTCTCTCCACGTGAGAATCGAACTGGGGTCCCCTGCGTACGACTGCAAAGCGTCTTATATTATAACCGCTTCACCACAGACGACGGTTTTTTTTGGGGGGAGGGGGGTGGTAAGTGTTTTACGGCGCTCACAACTGCATAAGGTCATATGAGCGCGCTGGACACATTAATCTTTTTCAGTTGGGAAATTTTTAATTTTGGCTGCGTGGCGGCCGAAGCCTACTCATCGATTTTAGACCACCAAGGGACCTTTAACGTGCGCATCTTGCACACGGGCCCTCCGAGATATTTTGTCCTTGTCCGAGAAGGCTAGGTGTAGATCTTTCCTACCAGAAGATCATGGTTGTTGCTGAGAGACTGCAGTAAGAAGGAGCCAAGGAGTGGCAGTAGAAAGGCTGCAGAAAGAGTCAGAAGCCCGGGGGAGGGGGCAAAGGAGGTGAGGGGATTAGGGCAGAAAGAAGAGACGAAAGCAGACGACAGAACATTGCTAGAGAGCAGGAAAGGAGGTGAAAGGAGACAATTTTAGAGAATAAATGTTTTCGGTCACTACCCAGATTCGAACCCGGAACCTTTGAATGAGAGGCCAACACCTCAACCTCTAGGCCACGAGAGCCCCCATTGTCTTCTATAACAAGCGATTACAGAAGACCCAAGGTGTAGGTGTCTGGGACTGTGGTTCCGACTTTTTATGAGGGCGTTTTTACGCCCCCATCGACACAATTAAATCATTTAGATGGGCAACCCGGAATGAGAGGAGACCCAACAAACATCCCAGCAGAAAGACGGAGATGCTTTATAAAAAATTCTCTCCTCATGGGAATCGAACTCTGGTCCCCTGCGTACGACGGCAAAGCGTCTTATTTGGTCGCTTTTAAGGACAAGCGGGCTAACAGAGACTTCAGGGGTTTCCAGAAATCTTGACATACACCCAAACTGGCCATTGCCACCCTACATATAGGCGAAGTTTGGTTTTATTGGTGTGTATATTTGTTTGGTTTTTAGAGAAAACTCTCTTTGTCTTTTTAACGAAACTAAACAAGGGTCCAAAAACTTTACCTTCGATTTTCTCTAAACAGCATGTTTCGGGATAGCCCCCTTGTGCTTAAAAGCGACCATTTAACCACTTTACCACTGACGACGGTTAGGCCGTGAGTTCATCGATCCACAAAGCCAGGTCAGTTTTGTTATTGTCGGGACTTGACCGCTTTCATCCTTCGTACGGATGAAACAGGTGGGCAAAATCCGGATAATCTATAAGGATAACGGGATAATTCTTAATGAAACATTATCCGAATTCAGACTCTTAAACTCTTTTTCCTAACCCGCTTACCGAAGTGGGTGCACCCTTGTGTTGAAATAGTTCTTATTCGTTTGTCAAATTTGTTCTAACTCGTTTGCCGAAGCGGTTCATAACGCATTTAATTGCCGAAGAGATGCACTAACATGTTATCCGAATTTTGCAAAAGCGACTCATTGTCCAGCCCTATTATGAAATCTCCCGATGACAAGAGGATTTTGACCTTCTAGTCATATGGAAGGCTGCATTCAATATGGAGGGGTCGTTTATCACATAGAGATTCCATAGGGCTCTCCTCTTACCACTCCCGGGGAAACGTTTTGACAATGCCCGAATTTACGGAAGGAATACCTTTACGGAACGGGGAGTCTGGGCCGAAAATAGCTCTATTGTCCTGTGTCTAAGAAAGGCGTTGTCCCCTTTCCTCTGTCTTTCTGTCTCTTTCTCTCTCTCTCTCTCTCTCTCTCTCTCTCTCTCTCTCTCTCTCTCTCTCTCTCTCTCTCTCTCTCTCTCTCTCTCTCTCTGATGTGGTTTGCTCCTTCTTTCCTGTCAGACATCTATCGTCTTTATCTCTCCTTTTTGTGTTTGTTACCCTCTTATAACATCTCTTATCTTCGGTACTTACATGACCTAATGGTGTTGCAATTTCCCTAAAACCCTTACTAAAACTTTTATCTTCCCCACTTACATGACCAAAATGGTGTTGCAAGTATATTATTACTAGCTGGGCCCCCGTTCAATGAACGGATTGAGACAGAAGCATTCTGATTGTTCCCAGTAGCAAGAAAAAGAATTTGACAAAGGAGTTCAGAAAAAGCGATGGTGAGTATCAAACGAAAGGATCACAGTCGAATTTAGCACCAAGTAAAAAAAAAGAAAACATGAGGCTAGATCTATACGGGTCGCACACTTAAAATAGTGCTCAGTATTGCACGACAATGCGCAATAGTATCGAACGGAAGTACGACTTGAAATAAACAAAGATAGTACAAAACAAGATGGGCCACTCAGCCTAAAAAGTGTCCGCAGGAAGTATGCTCTTTGCTTCAGATGGCGCTGCAGTCTGTTTTGAAGCTCTCTTTCGTTTTTCCAGAAGAAGAATAGGAATAGCACCTCCTTGCGTGCGCAGATCGACTGCTGTTCATCAGCAGTTCGGGTACGTTCAGTGCGGAGTTTTAGGGTTTTTTTTATTTTAATGACCTCTCGCCCTTCATTCTAAAGTCAAATTAAACGAAGAAAACCATCTCCTTTTCCTCCCGAAGAGGTTTTTGTCAGCGTAACCATTTTTAAAAAGCGTTCTTCCGAAATTTATCCCAAAATTTGCTAGTTTCACTTTGATTTTAAAAAACTCAAGTAGGGTAACTCTGTTCGCAAAGAGGGCGCTTTTGTGAAGAGGGCGCTTTTGTGAAGAGGGCGCCACCAAATTTTGAGGACACTTTTTTAATTGGCTCAAAGAGAGAAGTGGCCCATCTTGTCTTGTACTATCTTTGAAATAAACAAACCTGGCGGATTTTCTAAAATTACAGAGACAGAAGCGTCTGCCTACAAAAGCGATCGGCGAAATAAAAATGTTTAGCTTTTTGCAGCAAAACTGTCTCAAAACTGAAAAAAAACGAAGGACGCCATGATCTGTAGAATATTTTATAGAATCTTTTGGCGAAAACCGCATGTCGATCAATGAAGTCATTAAAAAGCCTTTTGAATAGCAAAATTCGGCCACCACAAATAGATAATAGATGTATGTCGCACGTCATGTATTATATCTTCGTACTCCCACAGTGAAGCCGTGCTTATCGTTGTTACGTAAGAGTTTTACGGCGCTTGCAACCACATACGGTTATATGAGCGCGCGAACAGCTGTACTTTGTCAGCTATGTTCAGACTCGCCTCTAGCGATTGGCCTTAATTATTCAGAAACCTAAGACAAAAGACGACACGGCGAGTCAAGCATGGATCAGGACGAGGAACTGGGAATGAAAAGTAGGTGGGTGGATGGGGTGTCTCTTTCATGTTGATGAAAACGGGTGGTTGGAGGGAGGGCGCCTCTTCTAGATCCCTTTTTTTCGGGCGGGGGGGGGGTTGTGTTGCTTATGTCCGTCTTGCCTTTTCCTTACACCAATTGGCTGCTATCGTGTCGATGTGCTTCTCTTTACTCAAGTAGAACTAATTACTTTTTTTCCAAGCACAAAATTACTTAGGTGAGCTTCGCTTCACTGTCACAGAACAAATTACAGTCGGCATGTACCGAATGACCTCTGTATATTATCGATGTGCCCGTCTTTACTAGAACAGAATGCAGGTACATTTCTTTTCCCCTGCACGTTACGAACATTTTGTTCTTTGAAAAAGTAAATAGTAAATATCCCCCCCCCCTTTCCAACACACACACACACACACACACACACACACACACACACACACACACACACTTACACACACACACACACACACACACACACACACACACACACACACACATACACACACCGTCAACCCCCGTATTCGTTTTTCCGTGCATGGTAGATAAAATATGGATGAACTTCATCGTGCGGTGTATGCGTTGTATTCAGTGTTGACTACTTCAGCCGTGGTGAGTTCTTCGCTTCGTTCCCTTTCGTTTGTTTCTTCTTCTTCTTCTTCTTCTTCTTCTTCTTCTTCTTCTTCTTCTTCTTCTTCTTCTTCTTCTTCTTCTTCTTCTTCTTCTG
>NW_004797913.1:308177-385623 GCF_000002075.1 Aplysia californica | reverse complement strand
CAAACCCGGCCTTTTTCTTTTTGTCTGGCCATAATTTATCGAATTTTTGTTTGTTTTTTGTTTTCATTGGGGGGTTTTCTACTCAACGCCTTTTTTATGTCCAATTACGAACACATTTCGATATGGATTTTACAGAAAAGTAATTTTAAAATTAATGGCACAAAGAAAAAAAGTAAATGTTCAGTTTCCACAGACTCTCAAGCTATGGAAATGACAAAAAATTGTGGCGACTCTTTTTTCGTTACTTTTATCTCTGAAACTAGGCGACCCCCACCTCCTTTAATCGCAAATATCTCAACTTCTATTCAAGATAGATGGGTATATTTTTTTTGGCCAAATGCGAGACAAATTATGAACACGCTTTAAGATGATAGTAATAACTCGACATGCCCAAAAATTGACCAGTGCCTGATTCCACCGCGTTGTGACTCAAATGTCTTTGACTTGAGAGCCCCTGTTTCTCGTTGCTCAGCTTTATGGCATGTGTGTGTGTGTGTGTCTGGGGAGGGGGGGGGGGAGGACGGCGAGAGATGTTGGGAAGACAGTGCAGTCCCATGACCATGGTATAGCGACGTATCTCACAAAGTCGTGTCTTTTTGTGTGTTTTATTGGTTTGTTATATGTACTAGTTTTGCCCATTACTCTTCATGTGACAAAGGCAGGGTGGGTGGTTGGCGGGTGCTCTGCTGTTGTGTGGTTTGCTCCTTTTTTCTTATCAAACGTCTGTCTGTGGGTGGTTGGCGTGTGCTCTGGTGTGGTTTGTTTCTTCTTTCCTGTCAAACATCTATCGTCTTTATCTCTCCTTCTTTTTTTATGTTTGTTACTCTCTTGTAACACATCTAATCTTCTGGCGCTCATATGACCTTATGCAGTTGCGAGCGCCGTAAAACATCTACTAAAACAATATCTCCCGTCCTTCTTTTTTGTGTTTGTTAGTCTCTTGTGACTCCTCTAATCTTCAGCACTAATATGACCTTATTGTGTCGGAAGTGCCGTAAAACTCTTACTAAAACTTTAAAAAACGCCTGTCTTCCTTATCTCTCCTCCACCTTTTTGTTGTATGTTACTCTCAGACACACCTCCAATCTGAGGAACTTGTTCAATCTCTTTGTGTTGCAAGGGTTGTGGAAAACTTTTACCAAAACTAATTCCTACAAAACATCTATCGTCCTTGTCTCTCCCCCTTCTTTTTTGTGTTTTTTACTCTCTTGTGACACTTCTATTCTTCGGCACTTAAATGACCTTATTGTGTTGCAAGTGCCGTAAAACTCTTACCAAAACTAAAACGCAACTGTCGTCTTGCCCGTATCCTCCCTGTGTCAAAGGCAGGATCTACGTCACAAGTGGTGGATTTCAAACTGTTCAAACGGTACGTAAGTGACTGATCTCAGTGTCAGTAGCAAAGGCACGAATCGGCATTTCCACACAACTATATTATTTAGAGGCATTTCCACACAACCATATTATTTAGAAGCATTTATAACTTAAGTCGAGCTTGGCCTAAAATTTGGTGTGTGTGTGGGGGGGGGGGGGGAGTTGTTGTTTTTGTTTGGGGGGGGGGGGTTGTTTTGTTTTTTCCTCAATACCATGAAATCAGGAAATATGCTGTTACGTCCTTCTGTCTTTAGAGGGCAGAGTGGTGTCTCCTCTCCCCCCCCCCCCCCTTTCCCCTGAACTGAATCGGAAGTGAGGGGAGGTATGTGAGAGATGTGTGACAGCTAAGGAAGAGAGAGAGAGAGAGAGAGAGAGAGAGAGAGAAGTGATGGGAAGTAGTACTGTAAAACACATAGTATTGCAAACTAATTGACCGAACCGCCCCGCCTCATGTTTCACCAGTGGTTGGTTGGCGGGTGCTCTGGTGTGGTTTGCTCCTTCTTTTCTATCAAACACCTGTCGTCCTTTTCTCTCCTCCTTCTTTTTTGTGTTTGTTAGTCTCTTGTAACACCTCTAATCTTCGGCACTTTATGACCTTATTGTGTTGCAAGTGCCGTAAAACACTTACTAAAACAAAAAACTAAGTGACTAAACCGCCCCGCCTCATGTTTCACCAGGTGCAGGCTGTGCGAGAAGTGGTCCCCGGCAAGAGCAACAATGAGGTGGTCCTTGTGCTACAGTACTACGACTACAACGTAGAGAGGGCCATACAGGCTTACTTAGAAGGTCAGTCCGTTGGTCAGTCTGGCCTCTGTGTCTTCATGGGTGGTCGGTGGGTGCTCTGGTGTGGTTTTCTCCTTCTTTCCTAAAAAAAATCTATCGTGTCTATCTCCCCTCCTTTTTTTTTGTTGGTGGTTGGCGAGTGCTCTTGTGTGGTTTGCTTCTTTTTTTCCTATCAAACATCTATCGTCCTTATCTCCCCTTCTTCTTTTGTATGTACGTTGCTCTCTTGTAACACCTCTAATCTTCGGCACTTATATGACCTTATTGTGTTGCAAGTGCCGTAAAACTCTTACTAAAACTAAACTAAACTCTCTGTCCTCTGAGTCTTCAGTCTGTCCTCTGTGAAACACACTCTTTGTGCCTTTGAAATAGACGCTTCTTGTTGTCCTTATGGTCACTATTATGGGTTGTCTGCTCCTTGTTTATTGGCCAGGTTTTCTATCCTTCTTCTTGTCTGCTTTCTGGTGAATTGGTTGTTTGGAGGGTGTCACTGGTTGGTCCCACATGTGTATTTTCCCCTCTGTTGTTTCTGTCCATCTGACTTGCTTTTTCCGTGCTTTAAGTAACTTTAACACACGCACACATACACACACACACACACACACACACACACACACACACACACACACACACACACACACACACACACTCCTCACTCCACCACCACAACCAACACAGAGAGAGAGAGAGAGAGAGAGAAAGTTGATGTGTTCAGTCTTGTTTTTTCATTTCTGACATGTTGTTTTTTTCTTCTTTTCCTCTGCCCCCTTTGTCTATTTCCATCCTCATTTTCTTCTTCTGTCTCTTCAGATGGTGCCAAAGAAGCCCTAAAGGAGTGGAATTTCACAGGGTCAAAGGTAAGCTTTTGATTTGCTGTATTTTTTGGTTTGTTTGTTTCTTTGTAAAGAGCAGCTTCCTGTAGATCTAGTTGCCACATCTCTAAACTTCGACACTTATATGACCTTATTGTGTTGAAAGTGCCGTAAAACTCTCACTAATGTGGGTGGTTGGCGGGTGCTCTGGTGTAGTTTGCTTCTTCTTTCCTATCAAACATCTATCGTCCTTATCTCCCCTTCTTCTTTTTTATGTTTGTTACTCTCTTGCAACGCCTCTAATCCTATGGCACTCATATGACCTTATGCAGTTGCGAGCACCGTAAAACCTCTACTAAAAAAAAAGAAGAAGAAAATAACACCTCTAATCTTCGGCACTTCTATGACGTTATTGTATTGCAAGTGCCATAAAAGTTTTACGAAAAAATACAAAAATTCTTACTAAAACATTGTATTTCCCATATGCGTGTAGAACCAATATAAAACAGAACAAATCTCTACTTCTACAGCAGCCCAACAAGAAGAGAAAGAACAAGAAGAAGGGAGCGGGAGACAAGACAGGGGACAAGCCAGACGTCAGTCTGACCTCGTCTACGGCAGCCAATGGGAAAGGAGAACCAGTGGTCAACGGCAAGATTGGTGTGCCCAATGGAGAAATCGCGCACGGTCAGTCCACTGGCTGGCTCGTAAACACTGCCAGCAAATTTGTGCTGGGTTTTTTTTTCCCCCTTCTCTTGGCTTTGTCTACTGATTGTGTGTTATTTTGATAATAATAAGGATAGTGGGAATTTATGAAGTGCTTAAGTGGGTGGTTGGCGGGAGCTCTAGTGTGGTTTACTCCTTCTTCCCTATCAAAATCTATCGTCTCTTTCTCCCCTCCTTGTTTTTTGTGTTTGTTACTCGCTTGTGACACCTCTAATCTTCGGCACTTATATGACCTCATTGTGTTGCAAGTGCCGTAAAACACTAAATGAGATGTTGTCTCCCTTCTATGCCTGAGTTTGCCCTAACCCGCCTCTTATATCATCTAAATTCTGTGGATGGAGGTGTGTGGCTGACACAATTACTTCTTAGAGTTCAGGGCAGTTGGTTGTCTGCGGGACAGATCTGTTCTGTACACACATCGGTAATACAATGCAAAGGGCTTCTGGTCCTATGCTCAAGGTGGTTGGTTGGTGCTGCGCTGGAGTCTTCTGTCCAATGTTGCTGCTGTATTATTTGTGGACATGGGCGGTTGGCAGGTGCTTTGATGTGGTTTGCTCCTTTTTCTCTGATCAAACATCTATTGTCCTCATCTCTCCTTCTTTTATTTGTTTGTTATTCTTTTGTTACAACTCTAGTCTTAGCCACTTATATGACCTAATTATGTTGCTAGTGCCGTAAAACGTTCTGTGAATGGTTGGCAGGTGCTGTGGGGTGGTTTGCTCCTTCTTTCCTATCAAACATCATCCTTATCTCTCCTCCATTTTTTGTTTTTGATCCTCTCTTGTAACACCTCATATCTTCGGCACTTATATGACCTTATTGTGTTGCAAGTGCTGTAAAACTCTCACCTAAAACCCCCCCGGGTGGTGCTACTAACGTCTTTAAACCATCCTCAAAGGAGAGGATATTGTAATTGTGAATGGGCTTATTCATCAATGTCATTCTTATAACTGTGCCTGAACTGCAACAGGGAGCTGCTTTTTCTTTCCTAATCCTTACTATCGTCATTTTTCCTCAACTTCTCTTGTATGTTTGTCACACTCTTGTGACCTGCTATTTCTGGGATGCCTTGATAGTCGAAGTAGACTTTCTGCTGTTGAAGCTAGAGAGGTGAACAGAGTAAGTCTGATTCCCTGTAAGGACTTCTCTGTTAACCTCCACCCCTTGGGGCTCATATGACCTTATGCAGTTGCGAGCACCGAAAAACCTCTAGTATAAATAAAATTATTTCCCCTCCTTCTATTTTGTGTTTGTTACTCTCTTGTAACAAACACCTCTAATCTTCGGCACCTATATGACCTTATTGTGTTGCAAGTGCCGTAAAACTCTTACTGAAACAATAAAACCAACTCTTACCTAAAACCAAATTCTTTGAAAACGTGCAGGTCCCGAACAATCTGAGTCAGAGTCCCCACTAGACTCGCCCACCTCCCCGCCCCCCGACTCCGTCAAGGACAGCACAGCAAGCAAGAGAGACAGCGGCAGCAACAGGGGCCCCACGCCCGCCTCATCATCTGCATCAACAGCAACAGCAACAGCAACAACGACAGCATCAGTACCACAACGACAACCCCACGGGAAGGGCAGAGGACATCATGGTATGTTGGTCGTTTTCTTATTGTAATCTTTTACTGTTTGTTGCTTATGGTCGCTTTTAAGAACAAGCGGGCTATCCCAGATTTTGGGGGTTTCCAGAAATCTGGACCTACACCAAAAGTGGGCATTGCCCTACCTATAGAAGAAGTTTGGTTTCATCGGTATGTATATTTGTTTGGTTATAGAGAAAACTCTCCTTGCCTTTTAATGAAACTGAACAAGGGGCAAAAATTTTACTATCGATTTTCTCAAAAAAAGCGTTTTTCGGGATAGCCCCCTTGTGCTTAAAAGCGACCTTTTACTCTTTAACTGCTCTAAGCCCAGAAAGCCAGATTTTCCAATAGAGAAAAAAATATCATGAATTACTTCAACAACTGTACATAACCTTATAGGTTTTGGGGGTTTTTTGTTTTGTTTTTTTTCTTTCAACATTTAGAATAAGTGAGGCAGCGTGGTGGAATCAGGCTCTCGTCAAAATAATCAAAGTGAAGAAACTTGCATTTTTCCGAAGGTTTGAGAATTATAATAATTTTTTTTTGGGGGGGCTCAACACCTTTCATGCCCATTAAAGAACTCATTTCTGAGTGGTTTTTCGGAAAAACATTGATTAAAGGCACAAAAAATGTAAAATTTCAGTTACCACGGACTCTTAAGCTAGAGAAATAACTAATCTTTTGCAGCCATTTTCTTACTAATTTAACCTCTGAAAACAGGTGACCCCCACCTCCTTCATTTGCAAATATCCCGACTTGTATACAAGATAAATAGCTATTTTTTTCATTCAAATAAAGACAAGTGAACAAGCTTTAAAATTATACCAATAACTCTACATGCCCCAAAATTGACGAGAGCCTGATTCCACCACACTGCCTCACATATTAATTTTGACAAAACAATTCTCAAGCACTTACAAACGGTTCCATAGATAGTGAAACTCCAAGAGAGATAAAAAATTCAAAATGCTGGGGGACGATATACTGATATACCTTGTTTTCTCCTTTGACTTTTTGTTGTGAATAAATGGAGGTATTCTGTAGTAAACCTTGATAATGAGTGTTTGGAAAGTGCTGAGTCTGATCTGCCCTTTTCCGTCTTTTAAACGTAGCATTTACTGTTATCCCAACAAGCACTGTTATCCCTACGTGTCTCGGGCGTAATGTGGCCATTGCTGTGTGGCCTTCATGTAAACTACAATCCAGCAACGTTAATTGAAAAGAGACTAAGTGGGTGGTTGGCGGGTGCTCTGGTGTGGTTTACTCCTTCTTTCCTATCAAACATCTATCGTCCTTTTCTCCCCTCCTTCTTTTTTGTGTTCGTTACTCGCTTGTGACACCTCTAATCTTCGGCACTCATATGACCTTATTGTGTTGCAAGTGCCATAAAAATCTTACTAAAACTAAAAGAGACTAACCCTCTAACTCATTCGTCCTCCCCCCCCCCCCCCCTCTCCATTCTCCGTGTTTCCTTCCATAGACTCCCACCACTCCCATCACCACCACGGCAACGCTCGGGAGAGAACGACCAGTGAGATGAGCACGGGGTCAGGCTACGGGGATGGACACAGGCGGCCATTCCAAGGTGACCACCGTACTCCTTATGTCACTGCTCTGCCGTGTCAAGCCAGGGCGACGTATCTGCACTTTTTATGATTTTGAGTAACGTCTCGCTGACATTGGAAATATGGGCATGGCCCTTCAGTTACGTCTGTTTGCCATAGTGAAATATCCTATTTGTAGTGCAGATACGTCTTCCTGCCTTTGACACAAGATGCAGAATGAGTATAGGCGTCCATCTAAATGAAGATGCAGAAATTAATCATTTTTGCAGATACGTCGGTCTGCCTTGGCACGGCAGTGCTGTAGTGTCTTGGGAGTCCTTCTCCTCTGACTTTGATTGCAGTTCATTTTTTTCTTATTGTTCTGTTTTTCAAACTTTGTTTTCTCAAACATGTTGTTTACGCTACCCTTCAGTCCTGTGAGTGGTTGGAGGGTGGTATTGTTAAGTTCTACGTCTTAATTTTCCCTCTCTTGTATCTGCCTGTCTTATGTCGCTCTTTCCAAACTCGAAATTGCCTTGACCCCAAATTACAGACCCTTCAACTGTGGGTGGTTGGCGGGTGCTCTGGTGTGGTTTGCTTCTTCTTTCCTATCAAACATCTATCGTCCTTATCTCCCCTCCTTCTTTTTTATGTTTGTTACTCTCTTGTAACACCTCTAATCTTCTGGCGCTCATATGACCTTATAGCAGTTGCGAGTGCCGTAAAACCTCTACTAAAACTAAAAAGACCCTTCAACTGCATGACCTAAGATGTATCTTTTCTCTCCTTTTATCCAACTGGTTACCACCAGTGGTTGGAATTTGTTTCTGGTTGGCGGTTGTACTTCTTTCCTGTCCTTCTTATGTTTTTATCTGGGGGGGGTTTTCTCTTTCCCATCACTCTGCGGCTGTTAATGTTGTTGTGCTTCTCTTCAGTGAAGCTGTTTCTAAAAGATGTGGTGGTTTGGCACACTGTTATTAGTTCAGTGTCAAAGACATTTAGATTGTGATATGTGCAGTGTGGATTGAAGTGTTTTAGTTTCTGAACCTAGATTGCTGAGAGGTCATTCTTTCTCACCCTGGATCAGCTAATGATTGACTGGAAGGGTTTTGATTTTCTCCCAGATGTTATTTTTGTACTCGCATTGCTATCACTTATTTTTGTTTTCTGCCTGAAAATTCACCCCCCCACCCCCCGAAAAAGTAAACATATAAATGAATTAATTTTTTTTCTGCCTATTATCAACTTCATTGATGGGAAATTCGTTTCCTTCATTTAGTTGAGTAAAAGATGCTTTAGTATCAGGGCACAAAGCAAGAGGAAGACCAAGAAAGATCTGGATCCTGGGTGTGAAGGATATCCTGAGTACATACAATATCCCACCCAGCCAGGCCATCAAACTTGCTAGAGACAGGAAGCTCTTTCTCCCCTCGACGCCCTAGTGGTACAAGAGGACGCATAAAGTAAAGTTAAAGATACTTTGTTTCCAGCTGTCTATCAGATTTGTGACCATACAAATTCTGCTGTCCTGGCATGTTGCCTAAATAAACAAATGCACATCTGGCCAAGCTAACCAAATGTCGATTTGACTGCAGGGCCTGGTAAGCCTGTTGCTGCAGGGGTCTGGTGACTCACAGGAAATCATTCCCTTTGGTTTTCTGTCTGCTTTCCTTGAGACAGCAAGTCTATTTATACACAGGGGGTCTGTATTGAATTTATCTGTATCACATATGACTCGGCATATTTTAAAAAAATTTGCTCTGGACTTTTTAAAATTGTTCACACAAATATAAAAATTTATAATTTTTTTGACAACCTTCCCCCCCCCCCCCCCCCCTCAAAATGTTGATGGCCATACACTTCAGTTATTTGGGTGGGTGGAAGGTGGCTCTGGTAGGTTCCTTCTTCTGTATTTTCCCAGAATTATTTCTGTCTGTGTTTCTTGCTCGTTCCTAACATTAGATAAAAGATATCTTGTTGATTCGCTTCTCTTTACTCCAAACAAACAAATCCCTCAACCACATGTTCCCGAATGAATCAGTTTGCTAATTCAGTTCTGAATGTGGGTGGTTGACGGGGGCTCTGGTCTGGTTTGCTCCTTCTTTCCTATGAAACATCTATCGTCTTTATCTCCCCTTCTTCTTTTTTATGTTTGTTACTTTCTTGTAACACCTCAAATCTTCTGGCACTCAATAAAACCTTGACTAAAACTAAAAAAGATAAAAGATATCTTGTTGATTTGCTTCTCTTTACTCCAAACAAACAAATCCCTCAACCACCTATTCCTGAATGAATCTGTTTGCTAATTCAGCTCTTGAGTTCTTTACGTGAGTGGTCCTGCGGGTCTTGATGGCTGTCTTGTGGTGAGTGTATCGTCTGTGCACGATTGTGGCCACATCTGTGCCGCGATCAATACGTTAAGCTTGCAGGACAACTCAGGGACACGAGCAAACAGGGTTGGGAAGTGCTGAGTAAAGAGAAGAATGAGGTATATGTGTGGGACAATTCTTTCTTTCCTTGATTTTGGAATGGCTACAGGGAGATAGTCTGTGGATGGTTGGTGGGTGCTCTGGTGTGGTTTGCTCCTTCTTTCCCCATCAAACATCTATCGTCTTTATCTGCCCCCCTTCTTTTTTATATTTGTTACTCTCTTGTAACACCTCTAATCTTCTGGCGCTCATATGACCTTATGCTGTTGCAAGCGTCGTAAAACCTCTACTAAAACAAACAAACAGGGAGATAGTCTGTGGGTGGTTGGCGGGTGCTCTGGTGTGGTTTTCTCCTTCTTTCCTATCAAACGTCTATCGTCGTTGTCTCTCCTCTCTGTTCATGTGTGTTTGTTACTCTCATGTAACGCCTCAAATCTTCAGCTATTATGTGACCTAATTGTGTTGCAAGTGTTGTAAAACACTTACTAAAAAACAACAACCTGGGGTTGGGTAGGGGGTGCGCTCATTGAGTCTGCTCTTTGTGTGTCTATAATAAATTGTCATTTGTTATGTTTTGCACCCCCATCGACTCAGTTAAGATTATCTTTGGTGGCGAGCTGCTCTGGCACTGCCTGTCAGCCGACCTGGGCTGAGTGGGGTATAACTAGGCCAGGGCAAAAAGACTCGAGGCCTCGATTCCTAAACTGAAAAAGAATCGAGGAATCAAGTCGATTGTCGAGTCTGGAAGCTGCTTCAAGTGGACCTGGCTGTTTGGGGGCCAAGACTTGAAGACTGCTGGAAAGAAATAGTTTTCAGACTTGAGTCTCGAGTTACACAAACAGACATGACTGGCTAAGCCTGCACACGTGCCAAGATCAGTTGTCTTTCACCCATTTGTGTGTGTGTCTGTGTTGTAGGTAGGCTTGTAGGGTTTCCTCTCGGAGTCTAGGCTAGGAACCAGGGAAAAAATAGGGAGGCGAAAGTCATTGACCGTGGACTCGAAGCTTCGAGTCTGTGAATGTGATAAATTCTTCGAGTCCTAATTTGGGCTCGAAAGAATCTATTCCCAGAGTCGATCTTGCCCTGGCCTAGGTAAACGGCGTCGGTGGCCTAGTGGTTAGGCTCTCGGACTCGCAACCGTAAGGTCGTGGGTTCGAATCCCGTCAGGGACCCGACGTTGTGTCCTTGGGAAAGGCACTTTACACGAATTTTCCTCACTTCACCCAGGTGGGAATGGGTACCCGGCTGTAGACAGCGAAATATCTTGTCAGTTTGTTAGTGTTTGAGCGCTTAATCGGCAGCTTGCACTGTATGCCTCCCGGGAAGCTGAGAATGTTTGGGAGTGTTCTATGGTCTGCTGGGGTAATAATATAGTGTAAAGCACATAGAGCATGCTGTTGAGCGGGGATATGCGCTATAAAAATGCTATCTATTATTATTATTATTATTAAACACCCCTTCAGACAAATAAGAGGTGATACTCTCTGCTGCATTTTTCCAAAACACCAAATCATCACACATGATGTCATCGCACATGATGTGCCTCTCTCTAATCAAACCCAACAAAGCTCTCACTAGCATGATTCTCCCCTCTCACAGGACTAGAGAAAGCTTTCAAGGACTTGCAGCGACAGACGACCTCCCTCGAGCGACTGCGACACCTCCTTGACCACGAGATTGACCGCTCCTACAAGAGTGTCAAGTCTGTCTTTGAGGAGCTGCGGAAAGGGTGAGTGTGTATGTGTGTGTGTGTGTGTGTGGGGGGGGGGGGGTGTAGGGAGGGGACCTGTGTCAGCATTATGCTACAGTTGATCATCATCATCTCTGCCTTTCTCGCCCTTCATCAGGGTATATTTACGCCACAAACAAACATTCTCCACCTTTCCCAATCCTGGGGAAGCCTCTTGATATTATTCCATTAGACCTGCATGTTTGCCGACAATCGTCTGAAATCCGACAATCGCGACCCGACCCGCGAACCGGCCGATGCTATCGCTAGGCCCGCCTAGTATCAGTCAATGTGCGTAGTGCGAGGCCTGGCCGACTGCCAGCGACCCCTTTTTCTCCCGTCGGCTTCGTCGGCACTTTCGTTTTCGTGCCGACCGTCGACGCGCGCACCGCCGACTGCCGACGTCGGCGTTTCCGACATAATTGTCGGAACCTAAGTAGAAATGTGAATACGAAAAAGGACGACAACTTAAATTATCTACTTTCAGTTTCGTGCTCGAGCGGCCATTTTCAATTTCGTTTGTTGACTAATTCAATTGTTCAGATCGTGTGGGTTCATTCAAGTCCGACTCTCTTGTTCTAATAGAATCTAGATCTAGATTTATATAGAGATCATTATAGACCTCAATGGAGGATTCATAATCCAATTCTATTGTGTCAAACCCTATCATAGGTTGTGCTGTAATATTAATATTGGTAAAAATAAGCATTTCATCAGGTGCGTGAATTATTTATTATTATTATTATATTTAGATCTATAGTCTAGATTCTAGAATCTAGACTCAGCTGAGTCCCTCTGTTCGGAATCGGATGCGGATTTCTAGTTCAAAGCCTAGAATCTATTCCTATTCACTTGTTCTTCAGGATCTAGATCTAGATTTTTCTATATTTAGATCTAGATCTAGATTTATTTTTTAGATTACTAGTCTAGTAGATCTAGATATCTAGATCTAGATCTATAGTCTATATGGAGGATTCATATTCCAATTCTATTGTGTTATTGTATCAAACCCTATAGCAATGTAGATGTAAGCCATATAGATAAAATTTAGATCTAGATCTAGATCTAGAATCTATATGCTCCTTGTTTGTTTTGGAGTGTGGTTTTTTAATTAATTTTTTTTTTTCATTTAGTACTTGTTTTGGCCTTTTTACATGCGAATCCCTTTAAGATGAGGCCCGATGCAGGTTCTTTTTGGGGTAGGGTTAAGGTTAGGTCTCTTCTTTATTGTGTTTGTTGGGGTGGTCGCTCGTTACTCGGATGTCCTTCCTTATGACACCCACTAAGGCTTTTTTTGGGGGGGGGGGTTGCGCAAAATTTTCAGACAATCTGGTTGAGGCTCACATGCAGGTCTATTCCATAGCTCACCATTTTTCTGTACAGTTGGTTGCTTTTAAGCACAAAGGGGCTATCCTGAAAAATACTGTTTTGAGAAAATCGAAGGTAAAATTTTTGGACCCTTATTCAGTTTCTTTAAAAGATGAGAAGAGTTTTCTCTACAACCAAACAAATATACACACCATTGAAACCAAACTTCTCTTATAGGTAGGGCAATTCCCACTTTTGGTGTAGGTCGAGATTTCTGGAAACCCCTGAAATCTGGGTTAGTCTGTTTGTCCTTAAAAGGGACCAAACATGATTTGATGCTCTCCTCTATTATTTGGGTAGGTGGTTGGAGGGCACCAGTTGCCTGTCTTATTTCTCTTCTTTCCTTCTATTGTTTCTTTCTGTCTTTCTTTTATGCATTTTACCTTTTTTCCAGTAAATAATCATTATTGTGTCAATGTGATTTTGTTTACTCAAACAATTATTTGGGATAGTAAAATTTTCTGGAAATAAATGCACTTATTTATGGTTGTGAGTGAAAAGTGAAATGGAAAATGAAATGATTTCAGCCGATTCCCTACAATGTTTTCATCGTTCATGCGTCTTGTTTGGCCTTTGCAGGTTGAGTGACCGTGAGTCGCAGCTAGTTGCAGAGATGGATCTGTTGAAGAAAGAGGCTTGTGAGTATCTATATTCTCATGTTGGAAGTTTCATGTTTTATCACATCGCTCTCTGTATAATTTCTCCCTGTACACGTTTGTACATATTGTGGTAAAGGTAAACAAGGTAAAGTACAATCAAATCTGCTCAAATGGCCATCTATCCAAGAAGATCGCCAGTACAAACGACTGCTTCACATTGCCCCGCTCTGGGGGGGGGAGGGTGGGGGGAGTTCCTGTATCATAATGACTGCTCAAGACATCCGCCTTTCTAAGACAACCATTTTTCTCTTAACAATGGGTGGCAGTTTTGTTCAATTTCAACCGTCACTTCACTTCCCACAACCCCCCTTGCCTTTTTTTCTATATCAATATGATTTTATGTCAAAGATATCCACCTGTCCAAGACAGTCGCTTTTGTCTTCAACAATGGGTGGCAGTGTTGAACAGTTTCAGCTGTATAACTTCCCCTTGTCTTCGTGCATCATGGTGATCACAGCTCACTGTTTTCTGCTCCGGAAAAACAGAATTGATTGCTTTTATTTTAAGCACAAGGGGGCTATCCCCAAAAATGGTGTTTTGAGAAAATCGAAGGTAAAGTTTTTGCCCCTTGTTCTGTTTCTTTAAAAAACTAGGAGAGTTTTCTCTATAACCAAACAAATATACACACCAATGAAACCAAACTTTTCCTATAGGTAGGAAAATGCCCATTTTTGGTGTAGGTCAAGATTTCTGGAAACCCCCGAAATCTGGGTTAGCCGCTTGTCCTTAAAAGTGAGCAATTGTGACCCCCCTATCAGTTCTTCAGGTTTTTTTTGTAGGTTTCTACTTTTCTAGTGGCTAGATTTGTCCCAGTTTTCACATATTAATGGAGAGCAGTCGAACAAAGAGTCCTGCCCCAGACTCTTGTATAGTCTTAGTAAGAGTTTTACAGCATTTGCAACACAATAAGATCGTAAAGTGCTGAAGATTTTAGTGTTACAAGATAGTAATAAACATCAAAAAAAAGAAGAATGGGTGCTCCTTCTTTCTTATCCTACATCTATCATCCTTGCCTGTCCTCCTTCTTTTTTGTG
Source organism: Aplysia californica (assembly GCF_000002075.1). Lineage (NCBI taxonomy): Eukaryota > Metazoa > Mollusca > Gastropoda > Aplysiida > Aplysiidae > Aplysia > Aplysia californica. The sequence goes on along the minus strand of NW_004797913.1, from coordinate 371,576 downwards.
TATGTTACTCTCTTGTAACACATCTATTCTTCGGCACTTATATGACCTTATTTTGTTGCAAGTGCCGTAAAACTCTTACTAAAAGTAAAGAAAATGTTGCGCTTTGTGTTCCAGCGGACATGTTGGAGATGCGACAACACCGGGCCAGTGACCTCAAGCGTCAGTGTGAGAGGTCAGAGCAGCTCAAGGAGGCAGAGGTCAACGAACTACGGGCAGACATTAAGGTGAGATTAATGTGGGAGGTCGTGAACTATGGGAAGATGTGAAGTTCAGACTTGTGTGGGAGGTTGTGAACTATGGGAAGATGTGAAGTTCTGACTAGTGTGGGAGGTCGTGAACTATGGGAAGATGTGAAGTTCAGACTTGTGTGGGAGGTTGTGAACTATGGGAAGATGTGAAGTTCAGACTAGTGTGGGAGGTTGTGAACTATGGGAAGTTTAGACCAGTGTGGGAGGTCGTGAACTATGGGAAGATGTGAAGTTCAGACTTGTGTTGGAGGTCGTGAACTATGGGAAGATGTGAAGTTCAGACTTGTGTGGGAGGTTGTGAACTATGGGAAGATGTGAAGTTCAGACTATGTGTGGGATGTTGTGAACTATGGGAAGATGTGAAGTTCAGACTTGTGTGGGAGGTTCTGAACTATGGGAAGATGTGAAGTTTAGACTTGTGTGGGAGGTTGTGATATATGGGAAGATGTGAAGTTCAGACTATGTGTGGGATGTTGTGAACTATGGGAAGATGTGAAGTTCAGACTAGTTTTGTAGGTTGTGAACTATTGGAAGATGTGAAGTTCAGAATTGTGTTGTAGGTTGTGAACTATTGGAAGATGTGAAGTTCAGACTAGTGTTGTAGGTTGTGAACTATTGGAAGATGTGAAGTTCAGACTAGTGTGGAATGTCAAAGAACTATGGGAAGACATTAAGGTGAGACTAGTTTTGAAGGTCATTGAACTATGAGCAGACATTAAGGTGAGATAAATGTGGGAGGTCATGAACTATGGGAAGATGGCAAGTTCAGACTAGTGTGGGAGGTTGTGAACTATGGGAAGATGGGAAGTTCTGACTAGTGTGGGAGGTCAAAGAACTATGAGAAGACATTAAGGTGAGATCAGTGTGAGAGGTCATGAACTGCAGCAGACGTGAAGGTGAGACAAGTGCAGGAAGTCAAAGAACTGGGGGAAGATAAATTAATGTGAGCCTAGTATGGCTGTATTTATATCATCATATTGAATTTGTTTAACTGTATCTTGTTTTGATTGGGTTTTCAAGTTCAAATTTATTATATTTCTTGGTGGAGGGGGGGGGAGGGGGTTGCAGGGTTTCAAGCACTTGTGCCCTATATGGGTGGAGAACCTGTGGTCTTTTTATTCCCGTCTGTCATTTTGTGCTCTTGCATTTTTTTATTTATTTTTTTTTCAAAAAATTGCTGTGACATGTAACGGATATCATTTTACTTTTCAGCATTTTGTCATAGAGCGTCGCCATGACGAAGAACTAGGCCGCACCACAAGGTTCCTGTTTGATTCAGATCTCCTCCTTGGGGAAATACAAAAGTTTGGTGAAGGTAAGTCCATGCCGGCGGTATTTGTCGGTACATGTAGGAGGTATTAGTCGGTATATATGCTGATGATATTTGGTAGCTTTTAAGCACTAGGGGGCTATCCTGAAAAATTCTGTTTTCGGAAAATCGAAGGTAAATTTTTGCCCCTTGTTCAGTTTCTTTAAAATACAAGGAGAGTTTTCTCTATAACCAAACAATATACTCACCAATGAAACCAAACTTCTCCTATAGGTAGAGCAATGCCCACTTTTGGTGTAGGTCAAGATTTCTGGAAACCCCCGAAATCTGGATTAGCCCACTTGTCCTTGAAAGCGACCATTTGTTGGTATGTGCTGACAGTGTTTCTTACACAAGACTTGCAAGTTATAATGAGCAAAACATAGATAATTCTTGAAGTAATTTGGAGACCCTAGAGGCATTGTCACATCACAATGTTCAGTCTGCAAGCAGTTTTGTCTTTATTCAGGCACTTTTCTTCTTTTCTTCTTTTTTTTTTTTGTTGTTATCTCTCCCGCCTGCCTCCTTTCTGTGTGCATATCATAGATGAGATAAACCCTTTTGTGAGGGATTTTAGTTCAACAAATGAACAAGAATACCCTTAATTGTGACAAATAGAATGGTATGTCATGAGATAAATAAAAACAAGACTGTTGTCCATTTTGTTCAGTTCCAGTCTCCCATTTCTGTAAAGCCTGTACTTTCGGTGTTTTGTTAACTGCGGGTGGTTGGAGGGTGCCACTGGAAGGTCCTCTTTCTTTACTTTCCCTCTGTTATTTCTGTCTGTCTGTCTTACTTTTTCTCAGCGCTAAATGACCATTATTATGTTGGTGTGCTTCTCTTTATTCAAACAATGGGTGGTTGACGGGTGCTCTGGTGTGGTTTGCTTCTTCTTTCCTATCAAACATCTATCGTCTTTATCTCCCCTCCTTCTTTTTCGTGTTTGTTACTCTCTTGTAACACCGCTAATCCTCTGGCGCTCATATAACCTTATGCAGTTGCGAGCGCCGTAAAACCTCTGCTAAAACTAAAAAACTTCTGGCGCTCATATGACCTTATGCAGTTGCAAACGCCGTAAAACCTCTACTAAAACTAAACTTACTCAACAAACAAAAAAACGATCAAGGTGTTTTGTTCTATTTCAGTGGTTCACGTCAAGTCCTTGTATACAGCCCGGAGACCGTCAGCGTCGTCGGTGGCCAGCAGCGTCAGCCATGACGGTGAGTTGGGTTTTGCTCTGTAGTTATCACAGTGAACCCCTCCCCGGCGTTGTGCTACTGACTGAAGTGTCTTTAGGCCATTCCCAAAGGGGGGACATTACCATGTTCTGTTGCACAGTAGAGTTGTAAATGGGCTGATTCATCAATGTCATGCTCATAACTGTGCAGGAATTGCAACAGGGAACTGCTGCATTTTCTTTCCTAATCCTTACTATTGTCATTTTCCTCTACTCCTCTTGTATGTTTGTCACACTCTTGTGACCTGCTATTTCTGGGGTGCCTTGATAGTCGAAGCAGACCTTGTGCTGTTGAAGCTAGAGAGGTGAGCAGAGTAAGTCCGATTCCCTCTTAGGACTTCTCTGTTGACACCCACCCCTTGGCGCTCCTATGTCCTTATGCAGTTGCGAGCGACGTAAAACCTGTACTAAAACTGAAAGTTACCACAGTGATGTTGTGCTGTAGTTTAAGAACAAGAGTCTGCGGTGTAGCGATTAGGTGCCTTGCTGTCCCACGCAGGTGACCCATGTGTGATTCCTGAGTAAGGACAACATTTTTATAGAGTATCTCACGAGTTGGCTCTGACAGGCAGGGTTGGAAGTCCCTTATGTCCCCTCCTCCTTTTTTATGTTTGTTACTCTCTTGTAGCACCTCTAATCTTATGGCACTCACATGACCTTATGCAGTTGCGAGCACCATAAAACATCTACTAAAACTTTTTTAAAGGGTTGGAAGCCGCCTCCTGAATGATCTAAATTGTGTCGATAGCGAAAATGAAGAACACCTACATTTTATAAAGTGATTTTTAATGTTTCTAAAGCGGGTGGTTGGAGGGCCCCACAGGCAGGTCCTACTTCTGTACTTCTCCTCTATTGTTTATGTCTGTCAGTTTTTCTTTTCCCCACCACCAATAAACATTACTGTTTTGATGTACTTCTCATAATAGACAGAGAAAGATCTTGTCAGTATGTTAGTGTTTTAGCACCTATAAATGGCCACTTGCACTGTATGCTTCCCAGGAAGTTGAGGTTGTTTCAGAATGCTCTCAGGTCTGCTGGGATAATAGTATAGATTGTGAAGCGCATAGAGCTTGCTGTTGAGCGGGGATTTGTGCTATACAAATGCTATATATTATTATTATTAAAATGAACTAAATACAAAGAGCTTGGTGATTTTAGAAACATAGTCAGCTGTGATGAAGGTTATGAACATGAGTTCAGATACTCCCTATATAATGATAATGATGTCAGAAACGGATTATAGATAGACCTGTAATCAGGTTTCCTTTTGTCGTCTGTTCCTAGTAATTGATTTTTTTCCTATTTACGTACCATAGCCTGAAGATTGCTGATATGCATGTGTGGCAGGAAGGCGTGGAGTTTAATTAATTTCAAAAGCTCATAATTTTCTTTTGTTGAGTCTTGGCTGTCTAAGATCCTTTTTATTGGTTTTGTAGTAAGAGTTTTGAAAAGTTTTATGTTGTCTTTATCATGTAAGGCAAGATAATAAATGAAGAGCACAGGGGAAAAACGACGGTAGTCACAAACTGGAAATTGTGAGGGTGCCAATTTTAAGAGCTTGTAGACTCATTACTTCACATTTGTTTGTCTGGTGGTTTATTGTTAAGTGTTGTTGAATGGGAAATCTAACAACAATAATCAACCAACAGTTGAACAGAAATACAGTCATGAGCCAACAAGGGTTCAAAATCGATACCCACACGATTTTTAGTTTGTGACTACAGTCTTTTTTCCCCTGTAGTCTTCAAATACATTTCGAGAATGTTGTTGTCTGGAAGACTAAATTTAAATCACTGGGAAACTTCCTTTTTTATTGTTGTACTTTGATGCTGATGCTTTTCTTCTTTTACATCCTCTTTTTACTTGTTTTTCTTTTTCTGTACCTGCTGTGTGTCTTGAAGGTGGTTGGAGGGGACCACTTGTAGGTCTTCTTTCTTTTTCCTTCCTCTATAGTTTCTGTCTGTCCGGTTTGAATTTTTTTCCCCTGCACTAAATGACCGTTGGCCATTATTCTGTTGATGACTTTTCTTCACTCAATCATTCTAATCATATCCAACAGACCTGCCACTTATCCCGATTTAATCGGGATATCCCGATTTTTTGCCCCAAATCTCAAGCATCCCGATTTTCCCCATTTCGATCGCCAGTATCCTGATTTTTTGTCGTTGCGTCTGTTGCGTCCGATTCTAGGTAAAAAAAAATATAAAAAGTTCTGCAATGTCTTTTGCTTGGAAGCACCGATTGGATTTTTTATCGCCAGGCACTTGGAACGCTACTTTCTGAAGCATCTATGCCGAATCTAGCAGATGACTCACGCACGTTATTTCGACTAAAACTGACGTAATATCGATTTTGAATTCCGACATGGATACGCTCAAGATCTACTTTCGCTTTTATAAACCAGAATTCTCCGATGGTGTCCTGATTACTGTAACAATTATGTCATGGGCCTAAGAATAATCTATTCGTTGTTCTGCCGTTGCTTTAAAAGCAAGCTTCGTTCTGGTTAGTCGGGCCCATCCGACCTGTCAGTGGAACTTTCAAACGCTCATTTGCAACACGTGATATGGCCTCGTACGTGTGAGTAGTGGGTGTGTCGGGGACCGTGGGCTGTCAGGGTCAACAAAGTTCATTCACACCGGTCGCATTGGTCGAGGTGTTTTTCGGGACTTAACCAGTGTGGAGGGAGGGGGGGTATTTTTTTTTTTACACTTGGGCTTAAAGTGCGTGCCGTGATACATGTAGAATCTAATTGAGGATGAAGGAATAAGAAAAAAGAAATAAATGAACAACCTTGGCACGATCTTTTTTTTCGGGGGGAGGGGGGGGGGTGCCTGGAGTGTGTATGCGATGGAAGTCAAACGTTGTTACTGTATGAAAACGTGGGCTTTTAGAGGGATGATTAGAGTTATATGTCAGCTATTTTCAAGACGACGAAAGTTTCAGTTTTACTGCAACCTGCGCTCCCCCAATCTATCGAACTCCCGACTCAAGTAATGCTGTCTTTCAGTTTTCCCTCTATTTAGAGGCCCAAACGTGAACTTCTTCCTGCAAAAGTTTTCTCTTGCATACTTGCCTCATAAAAGGGAACCAGGAACCCCCCCCCCCTTCCCCAGTATCCCTTATGACTGATTTGCCGGTGATCCCGATTTTTTTCACCAGATCCTGATTTTTTTACTCTAGAATCCTGATTTTTAGATTTCAAAGAGTGGCAGTTCTGTATCTAAGCTCTGCGTCTCCCATTGAGTCAATGTTAGCTTTTCACAACCCCTAGGCTCTCAATCCCTCGACATCTCCAACCAATAATAATAACAAACACATCTACTCCTCCTCCCCCACCCGGATTTATTTATTTTTGGGAAAGTGGGTGGTTGGCGGGTGCTTTGGTGTGGTTTGCTTCTTCTTTCCTATCAAACATCTATCGTCTGTATCTCCCCTCCTTCTTTTTTGTATTTGTTACTCTCTTGTAACACCTCTACTCTTCTGGCGCTCATATGACCTTATGCAGTTGCGAGCACCGTAAAACCTCTACTAAAACTTTTTTAAAGCTCTGTGCGTCTCCCATTGAGTTATCATTTCACAACCCTTAGTTCACCTTCCCTCAACATCCCCGACCAATAATAATAATAACAAACACACCTCCTCCCCCACCCCCACCCGGTTTTCTTTTTGTGAGCAGAAAACCACGAGGATGACCTGTCTCAGTCGTGGGAAGTGACCGAGCTACAAGACAGACTGCGCACATCCCTCAAGCTGCAGGTAACTGGGAACTTGTGTGTTGGTTACTCGAAAAAATCCTCGATTAACCCTATCCGTACATCGTGTTTTACTATCCTATCCATACAACTTGGGGAACTCTGTGCCACCACTTAACCCTATCCGTACGTCGTGTTTTACTATCGTATCCATACAACGTGGGGAACTCTGTGTCATCACTTTCCCAAGAGGAAATTTACTCGTTGATCCGATCCCTACGCTTTGCATAGCAGTCTGTCAAAAGGATTTTTTTTAGAAATACTGAAAGTTTCAAGGAGATCTTCGTACATGAAGTATTCTAAAATGTGGAGAATACAACCCAGGGGGTACAAAAATGACCCCAGGGCGTACGGATAGGGTCAATAGAGGGGGTAATGGTGTTGTGGGTGGTTGATGGGTGCTCGAGTTTGTTATTCCTTCATCTGTATCTGTCTTGTGATATTTTTTTGTGTGCGAGGAAGAAAAATTTGTGTTGATAAAGCAAACAATTTGTGAGTATTTATTGGAAATATGTGTGTGTGCCTATAGCAGATTTTGACCATTTTGAGTTTAGGGTTGTACCTTATAAGAAATTTAATGCTGAACACAGGAGGGGTCTTTGTATTTTTTAGATATCTCAAGTAGCTGAGATTTTGCAAGGTAGGGTATAAAGACAGAATTTTGAGAAAATGAGCTTGTAAAAATGTGAAAGCAGATACAAACTTTAAAAAAAAGATTTTTTTAATGTATTTATTCATGGAAAATTCATGTCCGATTTGGCATTCAGTTGACATCAATATCATGAATGGAATTCAATGGTAAAACATAGCAGGGAAGAGAAAACGTGCTTCAACAATAGATTTTAACACCTTTTAAAAGCAGTTTCTATTATTCGTTTTCATTATACCCTAACCTTAAAATAATTCAAAATAAAATGTGTAGAAGTCAAATCAATGAAAACCTTTTGAGCACGTTGGGAAAAAAATGGTGGATCTATCATTTTTTTATGGAAACACATTTTGGTCAAAAAATTGATTTTTGTCATCATCAGCCTGTAGCTCGGAACAATCTGGGGCGACTTTTGGTACCTTTCTCTAGGCGCACACACATATTTCTGTTGAAAGTTCATTTTCTTGATGATTTCTGAGCAGACCAAAAGTTTCCGTTTTAAATCATGAGTTTTATTTTCGTCAGAGTTCAACATCAGATCGCTCACCCCCCTCTCGGAATGGACCTTCAGATGGAGGTTAGTGGATGTTGGTTTGTTGTTTGAGCTGAAAAAAGTCCATAACTCTGAAACTTGGCTGTGGGGGATTGGCGGGTGCTCTGGTGTGGTTTGCTTCTTCTTTCCTATGAAACATCTATCTTCCTTATCTCCCCTTCTTCTTTTTTGTGTTTGTTACTCTCTTGTAACACCTCTTATCTTGGACACTTATATGATCTTATTGTGTTGCAAGTGCCGTAAAACTCTTACTAAAACTAAACTTGGTTCCTTCTTATTGCTGTCTTTCAGCCACACCCCTGATCTGAGGGTAAGTAAGATTGAACACCTAGCCTTCTCAAATTAGGGCAAAAAATTCCCGGAGGTCCCGTGTGCAAGTTGTGCACGTTAAAAATCCGTTGGTTCTCCTAAAATCAATAAGAGCAGGCTTCGGCCGGGACCAGGGCAAAATTAAAAATTAATTCTACCAAACTGGAAATGCTTTATGCAGTTGTGAGCGCCGTAAAACACTTGCTGAAAGAACAAAAGAACTCTGAAACTTGTACTACTCCAAAAGCAGAATTCACTTAATTGTATAAATACATAAAGGAATCCGTCTCCTTGTAAGTGGTGGCGTCAGTGGCCCAGTGGTTAGGCTACCGGACTTGTAATCATGAGGTTGAAGGTCCGGGGGTTCGAGCCGCGGGCCCGACGTTGTGTCCTTGAGAAATGCACTTTACACGAATTTTCCCCACTTCACCCAGGTGAAAATGGGTACCCAGCTATAGACAGTGAAAAATCTTGTCAGTTTGTTAGTGTTTTAGCGCTTATACAGCTGCTTGCACTGTATGCTTCCCAGGAAGCTGAGAATGTTTCTGAGTGTTCTATGGTCTGCTGGGGTAATAATGTAGTGTAAAGCGCTTAGAGCTTGCCTTCGAGCGGGGACATGCGCTGTACAAATTATGCTATTTATTGTTATTATTGGTGATGCCCAGAAGCTGCGACTGCCCTGGTTTCTGGTGGAGACAAGAGGTGGTCTCCCTGTGCTTTTCTTGTGGTGAATAACTACCTGGGTGGGCGAGGGACCGGGGCCTCTGTGGTAGAATGGTTAGGTTCTTTCTACATTTAGGCGCGAGTTTGATTCTCAGGCGGGGAAGTTTTAACTCTTTTTATCCGCGCTACGAGTAAACTCAGAACAGCCATACGATAACGTCAAAACAGCTAGTTCTGCTTGTAATTACCAAAATACGCAAATACGGCGAAGCTAGCTCAGTCTGAACATTTAAATTTTCTAATGAACAGCGGTTTCTTTGTGTTTGGTGGGTGTAGAAGCTTGAAAGATGTCTCGAAAACACATGTTCCCGACCGATGAAGTACTTCTTGAAGTGGCGCTGGGTTGTAAGGGGGAATGAGACTAACTTGATAAAAGTGATTCTGAATCAAGTGCGGTAAATTCCATTGTGGATGATAATGAACAGGAATTAGACTCATCTAAGAGCGATTCAGATCAGTGCGAAGGGGTCAGTATTGATGTTCATGCTGTACTGATGGGTAGGATTAGATCTTTAAATCCAAGGAGACGTCAGGAGCGCGGCAATCAGGGTCAAGTTGGAGGGTGGAATATAGGTAAAACCTCTAATCTTCTGCACTTATATGACCTTATTGTGTTGCAATTGACATAAGACACTAAGACTTACTAAAACTAAAAAACTAAAGGATGAAGGGGTTGTTAATTTTGTTGGCCATTTCCGGCTTTGTTCCCAGATTTCATTCCCAGTCGCTCGTATCGTAACCGCCAGCCCAATGGGGGCATCCCAGCCAAACAGTCAGACCCGGCCCGGGGCCCCAGACAGAGTGGAAAACCTGGGCCAGGATCACCAGGTAAGTTTTCTGTGTAACAGTAAAGTATACGGTGTTCCTGCGGCCTCCTTGAATTCAAGGAGTCCTTGAAAACTCCTTGAATTTGAGGAACCTCCTTGAAAACTCCTTGAATTTGAGGAACCTCCTTGAAAACTCTTTGAATTTGAGGAACCTCCTTGAAAACTCCTTGAAGTTGGCCGGATCGAACATGAACAAAGTTTTTGTTGGAAAAGCAAAACTATGATTCCTTTTTGACAAGTGTGAGCGTATAGGAAATAGACTTCGGCATGAATTTCTTGACCAAGTCTCCTTGAATTTTACAAATTTGTCCTTGAAATCTCCTTGAATTTGGTGGGGTGTTCATGGCAGGAACCCTGAGTATAGCCCCCTCTGCCATCACCAACTCTCTCTCTCTCAAACTGTTTGACCTAGTCTGGTTCATCCAGTGTCTCCACAGGGGTCACAGTAGGGTCTCAGTCATGAATGAGAAACGGCAGGCTTTGATTATCGGGAGCAAGAAGACATGGGGCTTACGGTTATGCATTAATTTTACTGTTTTCATTCTTGCTAAAAACAGCAGAGGTTTTAACTGATATAATGTGTGTGTGTGTGTGCGTAAATATATATCGCTTGAGAAGAAAGGAAGTTTTAAGAAAGGTTTTGAAAATGGGTATTCCAATGTAAAGGGCATTGAGCTACTTTTTTTTGGGAAGTGCGCTATATAAATGTTATATATTATTATTATTATTTTTATTATTATTATTATTAATGATGCCATGTTTTTCATGTGTCTTTCTGCTCCCCAGTCCGACCTGTCTCTTCGTCTGCCAGCTCATCGACCCGCAGCGACCGGCCGTCCAGCGGCGCCACTGGGAGCCCAGGCAGGGGAGGTCGGGGTCGAGGTCGGGGGCGGGGAGGTCGCGGCGGAGGTCAAGGTCGGGGCAGGGGACAGGGTGGAGAGCGGCCGCCCTCTTCCGCGAGTAGTCAGCGTCCGTCGTCGGGCAGCGGGAGCCAGCCGCGGAGCAGCCAGCAAGCCAGAGTTGTGGTGTCGGCCATCAGTGACTGACCGTCCATGGAGCTCACCGCCGCTGCCCCCTGGCATGGTCAGACGAATTGTTGGGAGGAACAAAATAATGATGATGATGATGATGTCAACATAATAGTGTTGACAGCGTGTGATGACAATGACAATGCAAATATTTGTGGGAGAGCAGTTCTTGCTGAGATTTTTGCCATGCGTGAGTGAGATCATCTGTTAGAATGTGTTGCTGGAGAACTTTTCCTGTGTCTTGATGATAAATCGATACTTTCTCTCCTCCAACACTACTTCAGCAGATGCAGTGGGGGGGGGGAAATTTTGGACATGCTGATTTTGACCAGTAGACATTTTGTCTGGTTGTGAGACTTCTTTGTGTCTCCCACTGTCCTTTGAGAGAGAGAGAATGTACGATGCCAGACACACGTTGTAATCTGATGGCAGTCGTATGGGGGCGTAGTGATCATGTTGTTTCCCAACATTTTGCCTCCTTCATGTCAGACAGAAAGAACCTTTCCATGACTCTCTGCTAGCCAGCAAGCATCAATTATTTGCTCTTATAAGAATGAAAAGAAATGTTTGCATTGTGTGATAACAGCTGTTGGGGTAGTTTTGCTGTCCCCGTCGTTTTATGCTAGAAAAATTCTGAAATTACGCGAACTGAACCCAAAAATGGGGAATTATGCGATTATGTTAATTTTAACCAAAAAATGATCAAAGAAAATAATCAGAAATTATGCAAAAAATTATCAAATTTTGCTGAATTATGCGGGGGTGCATAAAACCACGGGGACAGGTTTTGGTACGGTTCCTGTGTTTTTATCTTTGACAACGACGACCTTACCCTTATCATAAGGAGTGGAAGATTCGAACTGATTGTTGTTCCTCTGTTGCATCTCTCACACTTTTTCATGACTTTTCAAGTATTATCCGATTTCCTCATGGGACAGAATTGATTCCTCATGGACATGAACTCTTCAACTCTCTTTGTTATAATTCTAATTCTATTTTGTGTAGAGGTGGTTGGTTTACGCTCACATAGGTATATATCGTGTGGGGTTGTTTTTTTGTTGTTTTTTTCTTTGTTTTTTTGTTGTTGTTTTTTCTAGCTGGGTTTTTTTATCGTGCAATCATACGTGTGTTTTGTGAAAATTGTTTAGCTTTGTAAAGAAATTACACGGCACATGAGTTGTGTAATGGCCATCTTCTAGCTACAGATGTAGGGGCTGATGGAGGATTGTGAAGAAAACAATGGCAATTTTATGTGTGGTATACATCATGTATAGAGATGCATTGTTCTTTTGTTAGTGATTTCTTTTGTTTTGTTTCACGCCCTTGCTGTTTCTCTGTGTCATGTTTTTGTTTTAGTAAGTGTCAGTCTTGCTTTTTTTCCGCTGCACAAAATGACTGTTATTATGTTCTCTTTTGTGACTGATTTCATCTGTTTTGTCGCTCCCTCTGTTGTTTTTTTAAATATATATCGGCCGTGCTTTTTTCTTTGCATTAAGTGACCATTATTGAGTCTCTGCCCTTGTTCTTGGCTCCAAAAGACCATTTGTTGGTGAGGAAATGGGTCGAGTCATCTTCGTTATGATATCACTTGTCCTTGGTCGGAATTTGTTCTTTTTCAAGAGAGAGAGAGAGGGAACTAGTGGGAATTTCCTTGAGATTCCGACAGTGTTTGCCCAGAGACACGTCCCTACAGAGAGACACGTCCCTACAGAGAGACACGTCCCTACAGAGAGACACTTCCCTACAGAGAGACACTTCCCTACAGAGAGACACGTCCCTACAGAGAGACACGTCCCTACAGAGAGACACTTCCCTACAGAGAGACACTTCCCTACAGAGAGACACTTCCCAACAGAGAGACACTCCCCTACAGAGAGACACGTCCCTACAGAGAGACACGTCCCTACAGAGAGACACTTCCCTACAGAGAGACACTTCCCTACAGACAAGGTGTATGAGTTTGTTAGAAGAGCGTACTCCAGGATTCTCACACAGATTCATGGCCATAGTAAGCTGTTGCTTGTTTGTAGGAAATTATTATATGTGAGGCAGTGTTGTGAAATCAGGCGCTCGTCAAAATAATGAAAGAGAAGAAACTGGCATTTCCCGCAAGTTTGGGAATGTCTATCAAATGTCTGTATTTTGGTTCTACACCTTTCATGCCCATTAAAGAACACATTTCTGTGTGGATTTTTACTGAAAGACATTGATTAAAGATATTAAAGATGTAATTTTTAAGTTTCCACGCTCTCTCAAGCCAATATTTCGACTTGAATCCAAGATAAATGGATATTTTTTCATCAAAAGCAAGGCAAATGGACAGGCTTACAGATGATACTATAACTCCTCATGCCCAAAAATTGACGAGCGCCTGATTCCACCACGAGGTGTCACATATTGTTTTGTTGGTGAGACGACTTATTGCTTTACGCTAAAAGTTTGAGCTGTGGCGGTGGTTTTCCTGTGTGTTCTTCTGCCGTCATTTGTGTGTCTGCTTGTCTTATGTTTGACCTAGAGGTGAATATCCTTCTTGTTCTTATCATGAACGTATTGCTAAACTTCATTTACCCATGGCAGTGCATGTACTATCTATGGTAGTGTATTTGTGGATATATAGATATTTCCTGCATTTGGATGGTAAAATTGAAAGTCACTCTGAATTGAAAGCCAATAGTTTAATTTGCCAGTTCATTGTGGCCTGATTTGCGGGATAAAACTTTTTGATTTTCTATTATAAAACTATAGTTGGGACCATGAATGCTTGCAAGACGTTTTCCTTTCCCTTGTCCAGCATTGTTTGTAAGGGATTTTGGTCCAGTAGTTAGCTATATTATTGTGCATCAACCTGATCAGGAATCTTCGCATTCCCCCCCCCCCCGCCACCCACCCACCCAGCCCTCCCTCAGCCTGTGTCCAGTGCTAAGATTAACATCATTCTTTTTCCTCCTTTCTTTGTGGTGTAGGCCTATTTGTTTGTTTGGTTGGTTGGTTGGTTGTTGATGCTGTCTGTACCTCTTGCTAGGCTGATGTATGTGAGTTGACCTAGATGGATGGAGAGAGGGTGAAAGATGTGAAGGTGGCCAGTACACTGAGCGCCGACGATGTTTTTTTGTACATACAGATCTAGATATCGGATATTTATATATACGTCTATACACACATAAATATATGATATACTTATACTTGAAAATATATTTTTGGTTATGATGTATTTCTGGCTACACATTTTACCTGACCATATACGTATATATATATAAAATATAAATGATATTCCAACTGGCCTCCCCCTATTCTCTCGCCCAGGTCCTCCATTCTGTCTTGAAGTCCCGCCCCTCTCTTGTTCCCGTGACGGGGATCGTTCTTTGTGTCCTCGCTGTCAAACTTTCCCATTTATTTTCTTCATTTTTGTCTTGGTCTCTTCGCAATTGTTATCATTATCGTCGTAATAGTCTGCAGTCGGTCTCCATAATAATAATAATAATAATAATATAGGTCAAAGCTCTTTATTTAGTGGCTCTCGGACACTTCTGTCTTCATATCGAGAAGGTAGATTTTAGTTTTTTGAAAAGTCGAATGTGTTTCAAAAGCTTTTTGTTACCATTGACCGTTATTACAAGACTGAAGGGCCGAGATGGTTCATACGTTAAAGTAAAAGTGTTTTTGCCAGTATTTTTTCATAGACATTTTTTCGAAGATTGAAGTGGTCTGTTCCTAGTGTTCCTTCCACTTCGTTTTCAGTCATGAGGTTGTTTTTGTCCTGTGTTGTGGTTTGGTGATGATAATGCAAGAAATGGTTTTAATTATTTGTTTGACTTCAGTAACTGGTTGTAGGACTTCAATTCAATAAATGTTGTGGAAATTCAATAAGTAATAATAATAATAACGTAGCTCGTTTCTATAGCGCCCACTCACGTGTGAACACAGCTCTAGGCACTTTACGTAAATGCATGTATGAACAATATTCACGCATGCATGCGTGCACACACACACACACACACACACACACACACACACACACACACACACACACACACACGTGCACACACATGCATGCCAAACATGCACACACGTACACACACACACACGCACATCTACTCGCTTATCACACGCGCACGCTTACACATCGTTTCGAAATGAGCATATATAAATACATGATAAAATAATGTACTCAATGCAATTTGCAAAATACAAAAATGGATACATAGTCATTTACATGACATTGTACTGAACATGAGTCTGCTGACTTAAAAATGTTGTCATTTAATGTGTCTTTATTTAAAGATATTTTAAATTTTTTTAGACTCAGATGTTGTATGTCTCAAGGGTTGGGGAAATGGTTGCAGGACTTCCATCAGAGGTTGTAGGATTTCAGAAAGTGTTGTAGGACTTCAATAAATGGTTGTAGGATTTTAGTAAGTATTGTAGGACTTCAATAAATGGTTGTAGGATTTCCAACTGTGGTTGTGGGACTTCAAAACTTTCACTTTCCTTTTCTCCCGAGAGTCGAGAGGGGTCAGGTGGGGGTGAAGAGAGAGGAGAGGTGTGCTATGTGAACCAGGGGTGTCAAACTCAATGGCTCAGCGGGCCAAACATAGATTACTCTTCAGGTTGCAGGTCGAACTTGATAAGCTCGTTAAGCAGAACACAAACAGACAAAAGTTTCAATAATAACAAATGAAAACATAATCTTCGGCACTTATATGATCTTATTGTGTTGCAAGTGTCGTAAAACTATTACTAAAACTTTTTTAATTGGCAAACGCCTGATTCCACTACGTGATTGTTCACCGGGCCAGATGCGGCCCGCGGGCCTTGAGTTTGCCACCTGTGGTGTAAACTGTTGACCATTGACTATCTGCTCAAACAGTACTGAATGTTCTAGTCCGTGGGTGGTTGGCGGGTGCTCTGGTGTGGTTTGCTCCTTCTTTCGTATCAAACATCTAATCTATCGTCTTTATCTCCCCTCCTTCTTTTTTGTATTTGTTACTCTCTTGTAACACCTCTAATCTTCGGCACTTTTATGACCTTATTGTGTTGCAAGTGCCGTAAAACATTTATTAGAACGTGCTTGTCTGAAACGGTGAATCATTCTAGATACAGGAGTATTTGTTTGTGTGTGTGTGTGTGTGTGTGTGTGTGAGAGAGAGAGAGAGAGAGCAGTCAGTGGTAGCCTGCTGTGCCTTGGGATTTTTTTCCTCTACCACAATATCATGTCAAAATCTTAGAAGTGGGTACGTCTCTCTCTTCTCTTGGTGGGTGGTTGGCAGGTGCTCTGGTGTGGTTTGCTCCTTCTTTCTTATAAAGAATCTGTCGTCTCTATCTCCCCTCCTCCTTTTTTCTGTTTGTTACTCTCTTGTAACACCTCTAATCTCCAACACTTATATGACCTTATTGTGTTGCAAGTGCCGTAAAACTCTTACTAAAACTAAACTCTCTTCTCTTGTGGGTGGTTGATAGACGCCACCGGTAGGTCCTACTTCTCTTTTCCTCTCATATTTTTGCCTGCCTGTCTGTCATACTCCCCTCCACCCCCCACCCCCATCTCTAAATGGCTTAAATTGTGTCAACGTGCTTCTCTTTACTCGAAGAAAATAACCCAAAAAAAAGGCTCAGTATTTCCTGCCTATTCTCTGTCCCTGTGCTTTTGCTGCGCTATTATTGGATCGTTAAACTGCGCAGCAAGATCGCGCAGATCGGTAAATTGCGCAAAACATTTTTACTAAATCGCTACAGTAACAATATTTTGACTATACAGCTTGAGTAACAATACTGTGACTATATAGAGACAGTAACAATACTTTGACTATATAGAGACAGTAACAATACTTTGACTATATAGAGACAGTAACAATACTTTGACTATATAGAGACAGTAACAATACTTTGACTATATAGAGACAGTAACAATACTTTGACTATATAGAGACAGTAACAATATTGTTAGAAACTGCTACAATTCGAATACTGTTGCGAATATGCTACTAGTAGAATATTGTTATGATATATATACATTTGCAGGATTGTTATAAGAACAGCTACAGTTGCAATAATATAATTGTAACAAAAAATGCTTTAGTCTTGATATTGTTACGATATTCTACAGCCAGGATATTGATACAGTATTCTACAGTTACAATATTGTTATAATGATGTGCCACTGTACGGTATCGCGACAGTTTAAATACAATAAAAAATAAGATATATATATATATGCCACAGTTACAATAGTGTTTCGAAATGTTGCTGTTAAAATATTGTTACAATTTTCTGCAGTATAGTACAAACACACACAATATTGTTGGGAAATAATTGAGTATAGTACAGACAGACACAATATTGTTGGGAAATAATTGAGTATAGTACAGACAGACACAATATTGTTGGGAAATAATTGAGTATATTGTTGGGAAATAGCTGAGTATAGTAGAGACAGACACAATATTGTTGGGAAATAATTGAGTATATTGTTGCAATGCTTGTGTTGGCCGCTCCAGAGGAAATGGTGCTCTTTCCTTGACTCCTGAAAACCTTTAATTTTATATATATATATATATATATATATATATATGTGCTGAGTTCATCTTCTTCTTCGCAATGGCATCACACGTGGAGTCTGGTATCTGTCATAAATTGGGCCGCCCTGCTCAGTTCATCTGTCGGCCCGTATAGCTTCTCAAGTAGTGTCAGTGTCCGTGGGGTTGGCCATGCTCAGTTCCGACTGGATAGAGATTGCTGCACTATGCTCACATCATGAGACTAATAAACCGGCATCTGTGATTGGTTAAGTAGTTAAGACTTCACTGGCGCGCACAAAAGATGTGGGTGAAATTCTGGTGAGGGGAGGGCTTTTTTTCTTCTGTCTGCTGGAATGTTGTCTCCCAGTCAGTTAAATGATATTGTTGGGGGGGGGCTTCATGGCTATTTCTTAAGCCTGAAAAGAACACACAAAGGTCATGGATTCACTAAGAGACATATGTGTTGCGAAAATGGTGATCTTTTGTCGCATGCAGACTTGTAATGTCAGTGGGTGTGAATGCTTTTCTCTCTCCCTTGAGCTGTGCAATGGTCAATGTACTTGTTGAGGGGGGGAGAGTGTTATGATCTTATGGAATATATATGTGGAAATTCCCTAAGAGTGATGAAGTGGTTTCTGTGTGTGTGTACGTGTACAGTGGATGGGGGTTTGTTTTGTATGTCTGAGAGCAAGTTTGGTTTTGTATTTGTGCAGCAAAGTGCCATTATGATCAGCTGTCGTCCATGCTCATGTTTGAGACAGGTGGGGGCGGGGAGTGTTCTCGGTGTATATGACCTTATTGTGTTGCAAGTGCTGTAAAACTCTTACTAGAACTAGTACTCAGATTTGTTGTGGCGAATAGGAGGGGAGGGGCGTCTAGGCCCTTGCATGGATGGTCATGTGACCTGCTCGCTGGACGTGACTGTATGTGAAGAGGTCTGACAAAATGAGTTACTTCTCGGATTTGAGCTTTATGGAAATAGATACATCACACCTATAAGTGAAGTTTTTACAATTTATAAGTGTGAAATAATAAAATGCATGTCATACTTATAGAATATGGCATCAATAGAAAATCTGCAAATTTGACCCAAGTGTCGATTTTTGGCCAATATCTCCATTTGTGAATTGCAAGAAGTAACTCATTTTGTCACCACCTCTCACATATGCCAGTTGACCTAGTATGCCAGTGATGTTGTGGTCTATGTAACTGGTTCCTTCAGGAAATTTCAACTTTTCAGGGGGGAAGAAAACTTTCTCCGAACTAAATTGTTTTTTTTAGAAAATTAATTTTACAGTTAAGTAAGTTGTGAATGGTGTTTATCTTTGTCCTGCGGAAAGATCGCCCCACAGAATGATTGGCCACTCTTTAAACACTGTGTCGCCCCATCTCGCCGATCGGCGATGTTTACCACACAGTTTCTTAGGAGTTTCCCCAAAATATGATGGCAAAGTGCTAAATGAAAAAACGAATTGCTCCTTTTCATCCTGTCGTACGGATAGAGCCTAACGGTCAGTGATACCACCATGGATTTTTGTAGTGGACAGGAGAGGGTCTGGCGCCTGTGTGAAGTCTTGTATAGCCTACCATTGTTACTCTACTCTATGCACCCTGCGACTTTTCTTCGCCATGTTGCTCTTACTTTACTTACCACACTGCACGTTTTGCATCCTGGTCTTCATCTGTCTGATGTATCCTGATATTTGTCTGTCTTGTGGTGTGTCCGAATAGAAATTTGTCTTGTATGTTCAAGTGTTTATGAGTAAAATATCGGTCGATCCAATTTTCTGGATGGATAACAGCAATGTCGTTTTAGAGCTTCTATGAATAATTTATGTTTATTACAATTCTTCATTCATTGGGGGGGTCTGTAATCTATATGACTGTTTGTTTGTCCAATTCCCTATCTGGATAGGTTTTCCTGTGTCATCCACAATGTTCTTTATGTTGTTACTCTGTTAGCTGGGATATCTATGTGCATGTGGAATGTTGAAGGTTGTGCTGTTGAGGTCAGCTTGCTTGTTGGGGAAATAATTACAGGTGATGGTGATGTAAATTATATAGATTTCGATGTCAGATCTTGATGAGACGTGGAAGTAGAAGAAGAAAAAGAAGCAAATGTTTTTGTTCCAGCAGTCTCCTCAGTGTGGTGGGCTTAAGACCGGGGTGAATTCCTCACCGACACGAGACTACAAGCTCAAGGTTGTTAGGGTGGATGGTTGGCGGGTGCTCTGGTGTGGTTTGCTTCTTCTTTTCTATTAAACGTCTATCGTCCTTATCTCCCCTCCTTCTTTTTTTTGTTTGTTACTCTCTTGTAACACCTCTAATCTTCGGCACCTATATGACCTTATTGTGTTGCAAGTGCCGTAAAACACTTACTAAAACTAAAAAGGTTGTTAGACCCTCTGGTGTGGTCTGCTCCTTGCATTTCAGGGATTTGTTTTTAGCCTCTTCTATTCCTTGCAGAGTGGGGCCAAGATGGTAGAGAGAAACTTGAGCTGAGGGACAGTCTTCAGTCCTCTGAGATTTGTACAAAAGTCAACAGATCACCTGAAACTCAAACAAATTGTCCTGATTTCTGTGTGGTCTTTTTTCACTCCAAATACACACATATTGACTGTGGGTGGTTGGCAGGAGCTCTGGTGTGCTTTGCTCCTTTTTTTCTATCAAACATCTATCGTCCTTATCTCCCCTATTTCTTTTTTATGTTTGTTACTCTCTTGTAACACCTCTAATCTTCTGGTGCTCATATGACCTTATGCAGTTGCGAGCACCTTAAAACCTCTACTGAAAAAAAAAACACAAAAAAAACCTCTCACCAAGCGACTCTATGCACTCTATATTTTCAGCTTTTCATTCACTGTGTTGGGACCCTTTATGTATGTTGGTGTATGTCGCTTTCTAGACGTGTGTTTGTTACAAAGAGAGACTGTTTGAAGTATGTATGTTCAAGCTGGAGGGAAGTTGGTGAATTATCTAGCTCTAACTTACCAAGACAAACAATGCAAATGTTCATCAATGATTTTATATTATCATCATACATGTACAAATATGTTGTTGTTTTTGTTGTGGGGTTTTTTCTCAAGCAGTACAACTTATGAGTACTGATGACATTAATTATTTTGTTGAACGGCAGTTATTTCCTGCAATAAGTTATATGTCAACTACTGTCATGATCGTGAAAGAATAGTGATTGACCTTTTTCAGCTTATTGTTTGGTAGCGTATATAATTTTATTATGTTTAGTTGAAGAGACACTGATGTCTTATAATGGCTCTGTAAAATATACCCAAACTGCCAGTGGTCTCATCGCGTGGAGAAATATCTGAGGTGGAGTCTGTGAGCTTACAGTCCATATATCTGGTCCCGTCGTTTTATTCAAGAACAATTCTGAAATTATGCAAACTGAGTCCAAAAATGTGAAACTATCCGATTCTGTTAATTTTACCAAAGAATGATAAAGGAAAATAATCGGAAATTATGCCAAAAAATGATCAAATTTTGCTAAATTAAGCGGGGTGCATAAAATCACGGGGACAGATATATATCCATGCATGGCTTGACACATACAATAGAGTGTGCAGAACATTGTCATAGAGAAATGGAGACCTGAAGACAAGACTGTGTGCAGAACATTGTCATAGAGAAATGGAGACCTGAAGACAAGACTGTGTGCAGAACATTGTCATAGAGAAATGGAGACCTGAAGACAAGACTGTGTGCAGAACATTGTCATAGAGAAATGGAGACCTGAAGACAAGACTGTGTGCAGAACATTGTCATAGAGAAATGGAGACCTGAAGACAAGACTGTGTGCAGAACATTGTCATAGAGAAATGGAGACCTGAAGACAAGACTGTGTGCAGAACATTGTCATAGAGAAATGGAGACCTGAAGACAAGACTGAGCCTACCTTCCAATTTTGTTGGATGGAGAAAAACAGCAAGATTCTTTTTTCTCTTATTTTCAGATAATAGAGGGTGAGTCTAAATTATGTTAACCCTATCCGTACGTCGTGCTTTACTATCGTATCCATACAACGTGGGGAACTCTGTGCCACCACTTCCAAAGAAGAAATTGACTCGTAAATCCGATCCCTATGCTTTGCATAGCAGTCTGTCGAAATGATTTTTTGAGAAATACTAAAAGTTTCAAAGAGATCTTCATACTAGAAGTATTCTAAAATGTGAAGAATATGATCCCGGGATACAAAATGACCCCAGGGCGTAGGGATAGGGTTAATGCTAAGTCTAGGGATGAACTCAAGGACAGAATACATGGTGTCATATATTCATATCAAGTGTTCCCCATGAACTGTGTAGCAGGTCACTAAATTGTAGTTGATGGCTGGTTTTTGTGTTCCGGTATTGATCATGCTGGTGACCAGGCTGAAACTCTTCTGATAATTCTGAATAGATGATTTCTCCCGTACTAGTGTTAATGTTAACAAAATTTTGACTCACCTTGTATTGAGTGTGAATGATCTTAGGCCCATAGTTGTCCTGGTACAAGCACACTTTTGCCTCTATCCTCATGTACAGCTGGCTGTATACTGTTGTGTGTACGATTTTTAGGCTGTGGATAGTAGGCTATGTTCATAGTCATAGATACCAACAACCGAAACTTTGGGCTTGGGCACAGACTTATTCTCAGGTCTTCAAATATAAACATATTCTGCTTGTTTTTTAAGTTCCTTTCTTCAGTCTGATCATATCAGACATTCAGACATTTGGCCAAAGGGCAGTCAGGGACTTTTTTTTTTCAAGTTTGATATGCACAAATGTGTCAAAGGTACTTTCAATATAATGTGAACACATACAGCAAAACTATGGGGAATTGTGCGTTCTGCTTCTTTTTTTTGTGGGGTGGGTACCCTTTGTTTACTTTGTATTTGCAAAAGTATTGAAAAAAATCATTGTACTTAACACGAGAAAAGGGTTCATGTACCTACTGATATATATATATATTTGTCAAATACTGTTATAATATACTGTTTTGCTGAAATTCTTACGTTTTTCTTTTTTTTTGGTTTCTCTCTGTCCTGTTTTGTTTGTTGCTGCATTTGATTAGGGTATACCTACAGTCACTTCAACGATGCCCTACTGGTATGTTGTCTTCAACTTGTAAAGTAATTGTTTGTTCACTTACGTCATTCATCTTGGATTGTATGATGATCGTTACCCATTATACTTATCTGGTTTCATCTAATAAAACATCTCACCATAACACAAAACCATGACTGGACAGTTTGTGGGCGTCAGCCTGTGTTATATCATTGGTGTCTGCTACACTCAACCTTGGGGGGGGGGGGGGTGGATGGTTAGCGGGTGCTCTGGTGTGGTTTGCTTCTTCTTTCCTATCAAACATCTATCGTCCTTATCTCCCCTTCTTCTTTTTTACGTTTGTTACTCTCTTGCAACACCTCTAATCTTCGGCACTTATATGACCTTATTGTGTTGCAAGTGCCGTAAAACACTTACTAAAACTTAAAAACTCAACCTGGGGAGGGGGGGGGGGAGGGTTGTTCCTACCAGTGGATGGTGGCTGCTCTGGTGTGGTTTTCTCCTTCTTTTCTATCAATACGATACCTATATCGTCCTTATCTCTCCTTTTTTAAGGAACGTTATTCTCTAATTAACACCTCTTATCTTTGGCACTGATATAACCTGTATTTGTGTTGCAAATTCCATAAAACTTTATTTTAGTATTATAGTAGAGGGTGTCAACAGAGAAGTCTTTACAGGGAATCAGGCTTACTCTGCTCACCTCTCTAGCTTCGACAGCACAAGGTCTGCTTCAACTATCAAGGCACCCCGGAAATAGCAGGTCACGAGAGTGTGATAAACATACAGAAGAAGTAGAGGAAAAAATGACAACAGTAAGAATTAGGAAAGAAAAAGCAGCAGTTCCCTGTTGTAGATCAGGCGCAGTTATGAGCGTGACATGAATCAGCCCATTTACAATTCTAATTTCTACTGTGCTCGAACGAGAAATGTTCCTCCTTTGGGAATGGCCTAAAGACACCACAGTCAGTGGCACTGCCCCGGGGGGTATAAAACTCTTACTAAAGCTACTATTACTATAAGTATAACGTCTTACCTACTTTTGTTTCCTTCTGTTGCTTTCATCTGTCTTGCTGTTTCCCTGCATTAAATGACTGTTGTGTTGTGCTGCTCTGTACTTTTTTTTTTTTTTTTTGGTAAGTGTTTTAGGGCGCTCACAACTGCATAAGGTCATTTGAGTGCACGGGACACACCTAATATTTTCAGTTGGTAGGAAATTTTGAATTTTGCCCGGATGGCGGCCGAAGCATACTATTATCGATTTTAGACCACCAAGTAAGGGATCTTTAACTTGCGCAACTTGCACGCGGGCCCTCCGAGATTTTTCGCCCTTGTCCGAGGAGGCTAGTTGTAGATCTTTCCTACCAGAAGATCAGGGGTGTGGCTGAAAGACAGCAGTAAGAAGGAGCCAAGGAGAAGCAGTAGAAAGGCTGCAGAAAGAGTCAGGGGCCCAGAGGAGGGGGCACAGGAGGTGAGGGGTGAGGGGCAGAAAGAGGAGACGAAAGCAGACGACAGAACATTGCTAGAGGGCAGGAATGGAGGTGAAAGGAGACAATTTTAGAGAAGAAAATTTTTCGGTCGCTTACTAGATTCGAACCCGGGACCTTTGAATGAGAAGCGAACACCTTAACCTCTATGCCTTATTTTTGGGGGGGTTCCTGAATAAAAGTAAAAGATGAAAATTGACACATTCTTTCCAAAAACGTTGTGAATATATGAATATATTATGTCATTATACTTAATATTCCTTCACTGAAACACTCCTGGTCAAAAGATTTCAATCTAAAAAAATCACTTTTTTGGGCCAAAATGGATTTCCATTTTAAAAAATGCTAGTTCCACCATTTTTTAACAATGTGTTAAAAGGGGTTTTGTTGATTTGACTTCTAAATATTTTATTTTGAATTATTTTGAGGGGGGGGGATATGTTTTAAAAAGATAATGAAAACTGCTTTTAAAAAGTGGTAAAATCTAGTCTAGAAGAAGCACGTTTTCTCTTCCCCGCTATGTTTTACCGTTGAATTCTAATCATGATATTGATGTTAATTGAATGCTGATATGGACATGAATTTTCCAAGAATAAGTACACTAGAAACAATTGAATCACCGTTTGTTTTGTTTTTTCAGTTTGCAAGTGTTCTAAGCAAGATTCTTAAAATTAGATCGTTATACCTTACCTCGCAAAATATGCTTTAAAATCTCAAAAACTGCTCGAGATATCTCAAAAATGTAAAAACCACATTGATTGTCCTATTATTAGGTACAACCCTTAACTAAAAATGGTTAAAATCGGCCTCTTTGTAGCTTTCTTTAGGCACACGCACATTTCATCCTTTTTTTTTTTTTTTTGTGTGCATAATTTCTTATTATTTTCCTTTATCATTCTTTGTTAAAATGAGCAGACTTGCATAATTTCACATTTTTTGGCTCAGTTTGCATCATTTTAGAATTGTTTTTTCCTAAAACTTCGGGGACAGATTTCCATATCTTGACTGAACCTGTGTGATAAGGTCATCGGGTTCTTTGAAGCTTTTCCCTGCTAGACATCACTTTGTGGGCCTCCAAATGTTTAACCCTATCCGTACGCCCTGGGGTCATTTTGTACCCCCGGGGTTGTATTCTCCATATTTTAGAATACTTCTAGTGCGAAGATCTCTTTGAAACTTTCAGTATTTCTCAAAAAATCATTTTGACAAACTGCTAGGCAAAGCGTACAGATCGGATTAACGAGTAAATTTCCTCTTTGAAAGTGGTGGCGCAGGGTTCCCACGTCATATCTGTCCCCGTGGTTTTATGCATCCCGCATAATTTAGCAATATTTGATCATTTTTTTGTGCATAATTTCTGATTATTTTCCTTTTTCATTCTTTGTTAAAATTAGCAAATTTGAATAATTTCACATTTTTGGGCTCAGTCTGCATAATTTCAGATGATTTTTTTTCATAAAACTGCGGGGACAGATTTCCATATCTTGACTGAACCTGTGTGATAAGGTCATCGGGTTCTTTGAAGCTTTTCCCTGCTAGACATCACTTTGTGGGCCTCCAAATGATTAACCCTATCCGCACGCCCTGGGATCATTTTGTAACCACGGGGTTGTATTCTTCACATTTTAGAATACCTCTCGTGCGTATATCTCTTTGAAACTTTCCGTATTTCTCAAAAAATCATTTTGACAGACTATGCAAAGCGTACGGATCAGATTAACGAGTAAATTTCTCTTTGGAAAGTGGTGGCACAGAGTTCCCTACGTATTATGAATACGATAGTAAAACACGACGTACGGATAGGGTTAAAGTAAGGAAAAGCTTAGTTCTGAGCCACTTAAAGCTCCGTGCCTATCCTTGCATACTAGTGATAGTAATACGACTGTCCAAAAAGTGTCAAAGTAGACTTACCCCCGGGCGGTGCCACTGACTGAAGTGTCTTTAGGCCATTCCCAAAAGGGGGACATTTCTCCTTCATGCACAGTAGAATTGTAAATGGGCTGATTCATCAATGTCACGCTCATAACTGTGCCTGATCTACAACAGGGAACTGCTGCTTTTTTCTGTCCTTATCCTTACTATCGTCATTTTCCCCTACTTGTTTTGTATGTTTCTCACACTCTTGTGACCCGCTATACCCGGGGTGCCTTGATAGTCGAAGCAGACTTTGTGCTGTTGAAGCTAGAGAGTGAGAGGTGAGCAGAGTAAGCCTGATTCCCTGCAAGGACTTTTCTGTTGACATCCACCCCTTGGCGCTAATATGACCTTATGCAGTTGCGAGCGCCGTAAAACCTCTACTAAAGTAAAACTAAACTAACATTTAAAAAGCAAGGTGAATATAGCGATTAGGGGGGGGGGGGGTTGGGTTTTTTTTCCTTTTTTTTGGGGGGGGGGGGGTCTGAATAAAAGTAAAAGATGAAGATTGGCACATTTTTTCCAGAAACTGAGAATATATGAATATATTATGTCCCTATATATTTAATATTCCCTCACTGAAACACTCCTGGTCAAAAGATTTCAATCTGTCCCCGGGGTTTGATGCACCCCGCATAATTTAGCAAAATTTGATCATTTTTTGCATAATTTCCGATTATTTTCCTTCATCGTTCTTCGTTAAAATTAGCAGAATCGCATAATTTCACATTTTTGGGCTCAGTTTGCATAATTTCAGAATTCCACCCCCCTAACACTGCGGGGACAGATTTCCATGTCTTGACTGAACCTGTGTGATAAGGTCATCGTGTTCTTTGAAGCTTTTCCCTGCTAGACATCACTTTGTGGGCCTCCAAATGATTCAAGTCTTTTGGTAAGTGTTTTACGGCGTTCGCAACTGCATAAGGTCATGTGCGCGCGCGGGACGCGCAATAGGTAGGACATTTTGAATTTTTCCCGGGTGGCGGCCAAAGCCTACTTTTATCGATTTTGAACCACCAAGGGAACTTGCACACGGGTCCTCCAACATTTTTCACCCTTGTCAGAGAAGGCTAGGTGTAGATCTTTCCTACCGGAAGATCAGGGGTGTGGCAGAAAGACAGCAGTAAGAAGGAGCCAATGAGTAGCTGTAGAAAGGCTGCAGAAAGAGTCAGGAGCCCAGAGGAGGGGGCAAAGGAGGTGAGGGGGTGGGGGCAGAAAGTGGAGACGAAAGCAGACGACAGTACATTGCTAGAGAGCAGGAAAAGAGGTGAAAGGAGACAATTTTAGAGAAGAAAATGTTCGGTCGCTTCCCGGATTCGAACCCGGGACTTTTGAATGAGAGGCCAACACCTCAACCTCTAAGCCACGAGAGCCTCCTGATTCAAGTCTGACAGAGCAAGGTGAGACAATGTGGAGTAGGCTACCTTCATCATTTTCACCTGATATTTAGAACAGCCAATTTGAATTATCATCGATTCAGTTTCAATTAAACTTCATCACAAAAGTACACGCCTCAACGCCACTTGAAATTAAATGGTCCTTATTATATGAGTAAGGATGGAAATCTCTGGTCCTGAGTTAACTTTCGCAATGCTAAAGACAACTTGACACATGGAAGTGGAAGGACACCTGACTAACTTAGTTTTGTTTTAGTGAGTTTTACAGACACGATAAGGTCATATAAATGCCGAAGATCAGAGGTGTTACAAGGGAGTAACAGATAAAAAAAGGAGGAGGGGAGAAAAGGACGATAGACGTTTGATAGGAAAGAAGGAGAGAAGCACACCAGAGCAGCCGCCAACCACCCACTCCTGACTAACTGCTGGCTAAAAGAACGGGTTAAAGAAATAGACTGGATGTGCCTTCAAGAGTCTTGTTAAAAGGGGCAGGGGATCCCTCTTTGCTTCCAGTTTCGATCGAGCAAGGGGAAGCACATGGACATGATAAAGATCATTTGTGAGGCATCATGGTGAAATCAGGCGCTCGTCAAAATAATGTAATCAAAGAAATCAGCATTTTTTAGGCCGATTGACAATTTTTTTTCTAATTTTATTTTTTTGGGTTCAGCACCTTTTATATCCATTTAAAAACATATTTTCGTGTGGATTTTACTGAAAAACATTTAGTAAAGGCACAAAAAAAGGAAATTTTCAGTTCACAAGGACTCTAAGAAAATGGAAGATACCAAACTTCGGTGACCATTTTCTCGTTAATTTTACCTCTGGAACCAGGCAACCCTGACCTTCAATTACAAATATGTGTGTGCGCCTAGACAAAGGTACCAAATGTCGCCCCAGACTGTTTCGAGCTACAGGCTGATACATGTAATGACAAAAATCACTGTTTAGACAAAATGTGTTTCCATTGAAAAATGATAGAGCCACCACTTTTTTACAATGCGCTCAAAAGGTTTTCATTGATTTGACTTCTGAATATTTTATTTTGAATTATTTTGAGGGTAGAGTATAATAAAAACAAATAATGAAAACAGCTTTTTTAAAAAGCTGTTAAAATATATTCTTGAAGCACGTTTTCTCTCCCCAGATATGTTATACCGTTGAATTCCATTCATGATATTGATGTCCACTGAATGCCAAACTGGAAATGAATTTTCCATGATTAAATACATTTTAAAAAATTATTTTTTTAAAGCTTGTATGTGTTCTCCCATTTGTTAAACTTAGAGGCTCATTTTCTCAAAATTATATTTTTATACCATACCTTGCAAAATGTGCAATATCTCAACAACTTGAGATATCTAAAAAAATACAAAGACCCCTCCTGTGTTCAGCATTGAATTTCCTAGTATAAGGTACAACCCTAAACTCAAAATCCGACTTTTGGTACCTTTCTATAGGCACACACACATATTTTGACGTAGGTTTTTTTCCCCAAAAGGAAGACAAATGAACAGGCTTTAAGATGATACAAGTAACTCCATATGCCCCAAAATAGACGAGCGCCTGATTGCACCACGTTGTGACACATTGAGTGCAAGGAAAAGACAGGACAGACAGAAAAGACAGAAGGAAAGAAAAGAAGCAAGTCCTACAAGGGCTTCCTTCAACCACCAGTTGGGAGGATCCTGCAAACTGTCAAGACTTACAAAAAACCAAGAGTCACATACGTCTTAGAGCAGAATTAATTGCAGATAATTTACCCTTAGTGGGGGGGGGGGGGGGGGGGGGGGATTTTTAAAGTTTTACTCAGCGATTTAAAGCACTTGCAACACATTAAGGTCATATAAAAGTCGAAGGTTAGAGATGTTACAAGAGAGTAAAAAACCATAAAAAAGAAGAAGGGGAGATACGAACGATAGATGTTTCATAGGAAAGAAGAAGCAAACCACACCAGAGCGCCCGCCAACCACCCACGAAAGAAGGAGCAAACCACACCAGAGCACCTGTCAACCACCCACAAGGGGGGGGGGGGGGGGGGGGGGGGGGGGGGGGGGGGGGATGGGATGGGATTAAATTGTCCTGTCCTTTCTTCAGGAACAAGAGACCAGCTGAACAGACCCAGCACAGGCCAACATCAACATGACCAGCCTGGGAACATCCCAGCAGAGAAATAATCCTCATCAAACAGCAGAGACCACACACACACACACACACACACAAGAACACAATTCTCCATCATGAGATCAAACACACGAGGAAAAAAACAACAATATCACACATACAAGATAGGGAGTTTTGTAGTGCATTTTATTGTTGTTGTTGTTGCATTTTAGAGTTGTTGGCCAAGACTAATGCTCTGAAAAAATTTTGTAATTGTTTTTTTTTTTCCCTTCACAGATTTTCATGTTCAAAGTTAAAACCCCCTCAAATCAAGACAAAAAAAAGCAATAAAAAGTAGCAAAAACAGAAAACTAGCACATTAGGTAAAAAGACCAAGAGGACAAAAGCATAGAAAGTTCAATAACCAGAGCCATATACACATACTAAAAAATAAAAGAGAACAATTTGTTCAAAGGACCAAATGTTCACCTCTACTTAGCATACATCAAATCAAATTTCTCAAACATACAAAAGTAAAAGAAAACCTCAACAAGTAAAATATAAAGAAATAAAATTCCAAGCTGTAATCCAAAAAGGAAACGCCTCCCCCTATAAAAGCATTTGATGAAACGGGAAAAGGCGCAGAATAAAAAGAATTCCCTGGGGGAGCTCCTGTTCATTAGTAAAAAAGGGAAAATAGGGTCTGCGAAAGAGTCCATGACAACAATGTGGTTAAAAGTTAAAAGATTAAAAAAAAAAAAAAAAACTAGCATTGCGCTGTTGGGGCAAAGGAGGGAGTTCAACTGTGAACATGCAAACCGCAACATCCCCTCACCACACACACACCACCACACTGGGCTACTACCAGCACAGAGTTCCAAACCAGTCAAGTTCCCAATATCTCAATAACCAATTGTGCACTAACTGTTGTTTTACACTAGCAGCCTCCATAACACACATTACATATAGCTATGTAGACACCTCTCTCCATCTGTGAGGGACTTTGCTGGTGAGATCAGTTCCACTACCATGTCAGTGTAAAACAAGGGGGAAAACAATGTCCCTTTCAGCCACCACTGTTTAGGATCCAAAAATGTTGTATTCCTACCACGTTGTACTCTCTCTGTGTGAATGATGACGCCCTAACACATTTAGCAAGAGGGAACTTAACAGCAAACTATCTTTGTGCCATCATCATTATCATCCATTCCCCCCCCTCCTGCTTAGTTTGACCGTAGCAGAGCCCCACTCAGTGGCCAGAGGCTGTGCTATAAGACAGTAGCGTCGTGCGAGGTCTCCTCCAATCTATATATATATATGTCTGTGGGTAGACTGCAGTTGCAGCAGTGATTAATCTGTGATTTGTGATGGTTTTCTTTTGTGTAAATCTTCGTCACGAAGAAAATTGCAACTAGATTAAGATGTTTTGTGCAACTGAGATGTGTGTAGCAATGGAAAGATTTGCTTGCTTGCAAGTGTGTCAATAGTTCACATTGCCACTTGTTTCAACATAACACTCAATCTGAAAAGCAACATTAGGTTTCTTCAAAATGTAAAAATAAAACCAACAACGTAACGCTAAAAGATAGACAGAGAGAGACAGCAGAGGGGGGAGGGATAGAAATGTCACAGACTAATTTTGCACTACTTATAAGCCAGACAAATATTTTTTTCCTTTTTTTTCTCCATTTTTTCCTCAGTCTCTCTCTCTCTCTCATTCATTCACTCACTCTCCCTCTCACAAATGCACATAAACACTTCAGCCACTCATTGACGTTCGTTCTGCCTCACAAGCACTCCCACAAGTCTCATGCTTCCCTCAGACACTGCTCTGATTAACTTGCAATATCACAATCACACAGACAAGATGATGAGAGGAATAACATCTTCAGGAAAACAAAAATAAATGTCAATGAGTTTCATACATAAAACATATCTGTCCATTTTGATGCAGGATGCGGCATGATATAAGACAAAACAACACTTTGGGCAAAAGGACTTGTCAGAATGTGGTGGTGGGGTGGGAGGGGGGGGATATGAAGGAAGTTTCTAGATGTCCATACTTTCTACCCACAACAAACGGTCACGTTTTCCTCCCTAGGGGAGCTTACTTCCCACAAGAACGACCAGCTAGATAAGCAAACAAAACTTTCACTCCGTAGGGCAGGCATCGAGTTCATTAGTGTGTGAAACAGAATAAAAAGTAAAAACCAAAGGTAAGTGGTTAAATTAGTTACCATTCACAGGAGCAAAAGGCTCTGTACATGAAGGTAATACATTAGAACATAGGATTGAAGAATAAAATCTACTCCAAATTCTGTAGAGAACTTGTTACTACGCCTTTTGACAAACAGCACATTGCAAACCTGTTAATGGGACACTTGAAGATCAAGCAAAAGTAGTGGAAAAGATTATAAGAGCTGAATATCAGGTTCTCACCATGGAGAAAGCATGGACATAGACCATTCTTACTTTTTTTTTTTTCTTTTTTAAAAAGAACCCAAGAAAATCCCTTTGTCCTTTGCCCTCTGTACATAACAAAATGTTCACATAATATGTACACTGTAGTTGACAGCACTCACCAGATGCTCACAGATGAGCAGCTCATTTGTCCACACTGGCACACAGTCCCTCTACCCTCTGCCACGCACAAGTCGCACTCACTCTTTATGCATATATCACAAAACCTTTTGACGTGTCATCAGCAATCAGTAGCTGTGTAGAACAAAGCAATCCTTATATACCACCTTCAACAACACCAATCGCTATCTGTCCAGTCCAGCTACCCAGGCCCAAGCGGCTGCTCCAAGAGTGACCAACGGTCCCTCCTCCGTCCAAAATGTTTCTACATCTTGTACACCCTGTTGGACACCATTCAAATCCCATTGGAAGCGGGCTGCTTCCACACGGCCCGTAAGGGCCAACCAGGGTAGGATACAACACACCAGCAGAAAGAAAGACTGAAATATTCCACAAGACAGCTTACCCACATGGGAATCTATCTCAAATATCCCACAAGACAGCTTACCCACATGGGAATCTATCTCAACTTCCATCTTCTGCAGACCGATGCAGAGAGCCGTAACCTTTACAGCACAGACGTCTGGTTCCCCTGTCCACACGACAGACAGCAACAACAAGTGTCTGAACTACTCCACCACAACCAGACACCCCCCGACCCCACCCCACTAGACTGCTTTCCTCTACACAGCTATACTGGCAAAACAATCATGCTGGAAGATTACACATCCAGCTCCAGCAATATCTTCTCAGAAAAAAATCAAGACCACCTGGTGATTTTTTTTTTTTGTTTTTTGTTTTCAAATTACATCTCAAATCATTTTTTGTGTTTTTTTTTTACAGACATGAGAAACATTATGGCATCAAAATGACAAATATCAGAAAAATCAAAAACCACCAACATGAGTTCCACATATCAAGAAACGAAACAATTCCTCCCACACAATCAGTTCTACAGCTACGAATAAGGACAGGGGTCAAGCCTCCCTCACATTAGCAGGCTGTATGAAGAAGGGCTGGCTTCCAGCTAGCTGTGTTCCCCACTTTCAGAGAGCCTCTCATAGAATCCTCTCATAGAATCAACTAAAAACCACCGACTTCAAGTGCATAGAAAATAAGAAAACCTGGACCAAACAGAGACAAGAACCCCCCTCCCCCCTCTCAAGCAATGGTCACCAAAATATTTGTTAAAAGACCACAAAATCAACAAAAACAAAAACCCAGCCCCCGAAAGAAAAAGAAAAAAATGCCAAGCCCACCTGAATAACATGAACAAGGATGACAAAGGCTTAATATACATAAATGTGTATAAATATGTACAAGACAATGACACTTAAAAATTCAATAAAGAGGCTTCCTTCTGTGGCTCTTGTACTGTAGTAAGAAAACGACCTTGTGCTCTGAGCACTGGCTGACCCTGACAGCTACAGAGATCTAAACCTCCAAAAGACAGGGGTTTTCCAGGAAGGTGATTCTGCTGTTGGAATACTGAGGAAACGGGAGCTGAGAGGAACGACATCTTTTCCTACACCATCTGATACTCAATGTCCACACATAATTGGTCGCTTTTAAGGACAAGCGGGCTAACCCAGATTTCAGGGGGTTTCCAGAAATCTTGACCTACACCAAAAGTGGGCATTGCACTACCTATAGGAGAAGTTTGGGTTCATTGGTGTGTATATTTGTTTGGTTATAGAGAAAACTATCCTTGTCTTTTAAAGAAACTGAACAAAGGGCAAAAACTTAGCCTTCCGTTTTCTCAAAACAGCATTTTTCAGGATAAACCCCTTGTACTTTAAAGCGACCAATTACACAACTGTATGGGTTTCAAAAACATCCCCTTGGGGATTCAAAACAAGGCCATTCGCAGCATAGCCCACTGTGGTACCAACAAGGTTTATGGTCACATAATGGTGCTCTCACTCTATGCTGAAAAGGCAAACTGTACAAATTTTCCAACACACACACCCTATGTGTACCCTATGAGTGGAAAAAAATCATCACTGTGGCAATAAGTAGAAATCTGACCTGGAATAAATACGGGAAACAACTTTATACATCATGTGATGATATCTTGAGTTCAAACAAACCAGAGACACTGAAGCTAAATTCTGAATATCAAAGTAGGGGTGTTGAAATTATACAAAACTAAAATTTCATCTGAATTCATTCTGAAATTTCAAACACATACGGCAGAAGACGACAATAAGCAAAATAAGAGGGGGACCAAAACAAAAAAAAGAAAGAAAGAAAGAAAAGACATTTTACTCTATTTGTAGCACAGTTGAGTAAATATATGTTTGAAAAAGCCAGCCAAATAATTCCTTTTTCCTCTACTTTTTCCCTTCCAGCTTTCCTAAGCACAGGCCAGCTAAAAACAAAACTGACAACAGAATGGACTCAATTCTGTTTTTCTTCCACAACTCATGTGAAATGAAGTGTCCTTTTATCTACAACAATGCTCATACACATTGAAACCTTGACTGTTACAGTAAAAAAGCCAAATACTCTGGCCACCTACAAGACCACCTTGTACCTGACCCTAGAAGTGAATGAATGCCTTCACGAAAATATTCCACAGCACGTAGAAAACTTGCCAACAGCTTTATCTACCCTGTCAGACTCCAACAAAAACCAACGTAGTGGTTATGAGGCCCTCGGCCTGCATAAAACTTATTAGAAAAAAAAGAAGAAGCTTGAAATGCTTTTAATTAACACAAATTTACAAACATCTTTGAGCACCAAGCTCACGGCTACGCATTTCCACTTTCTGGTAGCCCTGCATATCTCTCATGTAGAAAATATTAACTGTGTACAGAAAACGGCTAAAATAAACAGGAGAAAACAACAATAGGAAGAAGTGGAACCAAACTCCTACCTATGTAAAAACTGAACAAAACCAACGGGGACATATTTACATAGTACTGAACCTACCAATGCCAAAGTCATCAAAATCCAAAAGAAAAAAAATAGTACCAGAAAAAAAAAAAAAAGCAAAAGGTTGTGCCAAAATCCTCGAATGACCTGTTTAGAAGTACCTCAGAACAGCATCATCAGCATACACCATAGAGGGACCATGACACAATCGATGGAAGAGGCCAGAAATGAAATGGGAAATTTAATTTCATAAAATAATACATAAAAGAGATAAACATCAAGGGTAAGCGAAAATTAACCAATCCACTATGTACAAATTTTTCTTTTTCCTCTTTTTTTTTCATATTTTTTTGTGGGTAAGTGTCAATTGTTGAATACAAAGGTACAGTTGGCTTGTTCCGAGTACAAAAAGAAAGGCATTCACCACAAAACATTAATGGAAGCATATCTTCAATCTGATCATGAGTTGGATGCAGATGAAAGAGGATATTTTTCAATGTGAAAGCAACATGATCATTACGAATAAAACCTGTTAATTAATAAATAATTGATAAATACAATTTGACAACCAAGTTATACAGCTTATAACTAATTCATTCCTTCATATGCAAAACAGTCAATGAGCAATACAACTTGTCCACGCAGGAAATCCAACAGCACTCAAACCTAGACACAACGCTTTCCGTTCTCTCCGTTGCAAGTAAAGCTGTAATATGTAAGTTCATGAAAGCACCAGCGTATTTCTGTGACACCACGGCTGTCTTGGGTCATGACTGATCTCAAGTCTGCTTCTCACAGACGTGGCGGGGAAAAGGAAGATCCAAGCTCTGTGGACCCAGTGTCAGGTGGATCACATTGTCCGCGTGACGGATCAAACGAACACCGTATACCCGATGGGTCAGGTTAAGTCTGGTCCAGTGAGCTAAACGTATGGTATAGTATGGGGTTTTACGGCGCTCACAACTGCATAAGGTCATATGAGCTAAACGTACCACCCTGAGGAACATTCCCCACCGTATAAACAAACGGCAACAAGGCAAACTTATAAGCCCAGGCCTCTGTTGGGTCGACATGGCCTCCTTCAAGCCTGCCCGTGTCTCCACAGATCCCAGGGCACAGCTCAGCAGCAGTCGGCCTGCCCCACCTCCCCATGACGACAGTCCTCCGTGGTAATACTGTTGTGGGGGGTTCCAGGTCCCCAGCTGTCTGTCCCAGACGTCTCCCATGAGCCCCGGCCTGCAGCACGGGCCAGTCACGGGTCAGGCCGGTCGGCCCCACACCCAGGCAGGAGATTCAAACAGCCGTAGTACTGCAACAATATCTGGGATGTGTGCACTCTTGGCATTCAGAAAAGATGCACACAAAATATCAGCGCCAAAGTGATGATTGTTCAACAGGCAATGCCCTGTTATGAGTAACATGAGAATGGATCAACAGAGGAACACGAGATGTAGGACACTGGCCGCATCAACAAAGCCTTTCCCTTCACTTTGGGGGGGGGGGGCGCGGCGTTGTCACCATGATGGCCTTACACTTTCAGAAAGGCAGCGTACCTTTCCCACCACCACCCATTGGGACTGGGCTCATCGAAACATCTTGTGACTGTGCAACAACTGACCGCGACCACACAATGGATAACACGACATGGTGGGAGAACACAGGGGTCCACTCTGCTTGGTGAGACCATTGCACAGGTCAAACGGTACCCTAAATGCTGAAAAAAAGACTGTGGAAATATCATGAGCACTCTCTGTGTGTGACTGTTAGAATAAGCAAAACTAGTCCAACATCACAGGGTGCAGAACAAGTAGCAAGTGCAGGTGCACACTCGCTGCCATGTGTCGGGAATCCTACATGGAGCCAGAGCACGCACGTCCTGGTGAGCTTCTCCACACATTCCCCAGTATGACCAGGACATCGTCTCAGCAGTGGGTTTTCCCCAGACGAACACGCCATGCCCCTGAACACTGTGGTTCCCCGAGTAGCCTTTTGACTGTTCCCTTTACAGAACTATAGCTACGTCACAGGGAATGTTTGACCACTCGCCCATATCCCACCAGCAGCAGCGATAACGATGTCCTATGAACATGTATGACAGGAGGTTGGTATCGACAACGATGTCCGGTGAACATGTACGACAGGAGGTTGGTATCAGACATCTGCAGTCCACCACCCTCCACCCCACTGACCAGCGTACACAGAAAGAACTGTCCCTGACAAAAGCACTCTTATCATATTCCTGATGAGCATGTTGGTGTCCAATCCAAGACTATTTGCCCCTCACAGCAGACCCTCCCTGACTGGAAAGGAACCCTTCTGATCCGAGGACTTGACCACAAAGTGACACTGTCTGCACGTGTCCGTAATGAGGGCGTGATGGTGTCGCTCGCTACAAGCAGGTACAAGCCTTGGTGACTGAGACATCTGAAAGTCCAAGAGTAAACAACAAAATCGTTCCTGATGTAGAGTGATGACTGGGTGGCCCATGATGCAACAGGTCAGTGCACTGGACGTCCAATAGCTCCGGTGACTAGAAGGCAGAATCCCTGTCAGAGAACAACCCAGCCTCACCCTGAACCAGTTCATCAACACAGCCAGAACACCATTCAAAACATTGCTAGGTATAGCTTCTCTTGAGATCTCAAGTGCATTCCCCCCCTTTTTCAGAGGCAAGACTTGT
Organism: Aplysia californica; assembly: GCF_000002075.1. Classification (NCBI taxonomy): domain Eukaryota; kingdom Metazoa; phylum Mollusca; class Gastropoda; order Aplysiida; family Aplysiidae; genus Aplysia; species Aplysia californica. The sequence continues at coordinate 334,382 of NW_004797913.1, read as the reverse complement.
AAAGAATGATTTTTCATTTAAAGTCAAAATTACACAAGTCGACCACAAGAATGAGCACATTCTTGATGAACAATTCAACCCTACCTCCCCCCCCCCCTCCCCCCAATTCTAGAAAAGAACTTTATGGAACATATTACATAGAAAAATAGAGCAATTGTCTTACTTAGTGCGATTCAAGTATGTACACAAGGGTGGGGGGATAGGGGTGTGACATTGAGACCACACATTCACTTCCTCCATATACTCTCTCAAGTATACATTTTCAACAGAAACCTTCCACCAACGGAAACCCGTCACTATCAAAAGAGAAATTCCATGCAACTGAAAACATTTCACACAATACTGTACACGTGCCGGGGCACTGGGAATCACAGGATTTATCAGAGGTTTGCCACCACGGCCTTCTGCAGAAAACAATCTCTGGGAGTTTCCAGAAAGCCTAATCGTGAGTTCACAAGTAGTCTCTGAAAGCTCGCATAAAGATTGACGTTTTAAAACAACCACTTCTGACAAGTGACGCAAAACTACAAGATGAGTTGAAGCACTTGTCATATCCAGAGAGAGAAAAGGCCTCCATGCATCAGTGTGAGGTGATGAGACAAATGGTCACGTCTACAACCAGCATCTGATGCACAAGATATGTTGTTTGGCAGCATTATGGTTGGGCGGGGTCAGGGGATGGACAATGCAACACCTCACTTGGCACGGCCATCCCCTTTCCTCCTGTCAAACTTGCCGGCTACTGCCCGGTTCTCCTTTGAGTTTCTCCTTCCATTAACCGGCCGGGAGTTGGGAGGGCCCTCCACACGGGGCGAGCTGTCTTTGGTAGCTCGGGGAACGGTACGGTTGGCTTGTGGCTGGCCAATCTGCTGTTCTCGCAGTCCATTGCCAGTGGGGGCGGCCTTGTACGTGGAATTGCCGCCAGGGGCAGCACAAGTCTGAGGTGCACTAGGGTTCCCGCCAGATGTTGCCTGGACGTTGTTGGCCACCACAGCGGCCACTGCTGGAGGTTCGGCAGCATTCACACCATTGTTACCAGCAGCCTCCCGGTTCTTCTGAGCTGCTATTTGAGCATATGACAGTTTGGGGCCACTTGCTTCCTGTGGAAAATTCAGTTTTTTCGTTTTAGTATGAGTTTTACAGTACTTGCAACATAATTAAGTAAAAAAGGTCTCAAGATTTAGAGGTGTTACTAAATTGCAATGTACAAAGAAAAGAACATGGCGAGAAAGGAAAGATAAGACACTTTGTAGGAAAGAAGGAGCAAACCACAACAGAGCACCCGCCAACCACCCACCCAGAGGAAACAAATAATGACTTTTTTTTAAAAATCAGTATAATCAAGCAATGAATGTTTACTGTAGCAGAGCAGACAACAAGCTCCTGGTGACAAACACGGCACAAATTCAGATGAAAGCGCTTACTGCGCTATTGGGAACCAATTTCCAAAACAATTAAGTCTTTTTTGGTGGGTTTTTTAAAAGAACGTTTGGCAAAAGCAATGCTTTTCAGACTTTGGCAACTGCTGTAGGTCTTGGTTTGAATTTGAAACAAACTGGACAAACCAGAGCTGCAAATAGAAAACAGCATATAGCAGTGGACAGTGACTAGCAAACTGCTGGGAGAGGTGGTGGAGGAACACATTTCTCCTGCTTAGTGTAAGACACCGCTATAACACCACTTTGAAACCAAAAAAAACCCGATTCGTTGATTATTGTCCAGTTTATGAAATTCAATTTTGCAGTGTAACAACTTTATAGCCAGTAATCATAGAGAGCTCATCTTTTGACACAATGTGTCCAGCTGCGCAGTAATTGATTTCACAAAAAAAAAAACCTGATTTTTACAAGAAGCAGTTAATGACCAAGCCTTACACTAAGCCGTCGATGATTTAAAACATTTTCTACCAAACTTACGGCAGGGGCAACAGCACAGACTGGCGAGACCATCTGCTGGGCGGCCTGCTGTGGTTGTGGCCGCACTGAGGGGGCCGGCTGACCCAGACTGGGACGTCCAGCCAGTTCCATGTGTCGCTGGCCAGGTGCACCCACGTTGGCCACAGGTGTGGTAGCCTTAGGACCTCTGGAAACACAAACATGACAAAAAATACAAATAATAAAACATTGAAGAAACACAATGATTTTAAAAGAGAAAGAATCAAAAAGTTTCAGGGACTTTAGGGACCATAATAAATAACAAATAACTAAGAAAGTACAAATAAAAAGGTTGTTTCTTAGATTGTTTTTTTCTTTCTAACCTGGTCTGTTCACCAACATCTGCTCAAAGAGAAGCACGTCAACACAGTAACAGCCATTTAGAGCTACCAAAAAGTAATACTGACTGACAGAAATAGCAAAGGGAGATACAGAAGTAGTACCAACCGCAAGCACCCTCCAATCCCGCACTAGCAAATTTCCTGGCATCTAGAAAGAAACAAAATACAAGCTTTGAGGATTACCTCTGAGGTAAGGGAGCTCCAAGCGAGTCCGATGCTCCTTGCACATCCGGAGCCACTCGCACGTCCTGACTTCCAGCATCGACGTCGTCATCGGGTGAGGAAGAGGCGACCTCGTCATCCGCCGCCGGCTCGCACACCTCAGCTGACCGCACCTCCACCAGCGCTGGAGCGGGCAGGGACTGAGGGTGGCTGGCCGTGGTGTTCCCCGCCGTGCCGGCCGAGGAGATAGAGGCCGCGGCCGCCGGGACAGAGTTTGGGGCAGGGGTGGCCACAGGGCTCGGGGTGGTGGAGGTGGCCCTCACAGACGAGGCCACAGAACTGCTGGCACTCGTGCCACCTGGCAACCTGGGCCGTCCACGGACAACATCGGCCAGCTTGTTCTCAAACATGTTCTCCGAGGAGGCGATGTTGCTCTGTACAGTTGGAGAAAACAAAAGTAAAACATATAAATCATCATCATCATAGCCTTTCTCAGACTGGATCAGGATATAGGCCACGAACAAACACTTTCCACCTTTCCTTATCCTGGGCTAGTCGCTTGATGTCACTCCATGTCTTCCCACTTTTCTATACATCCATTTCTGTGACTCTTTTCCAGGTTCCACATGGTCTTCCCCTTGATCATTTACCTTGTGTGTTCCAATCTCACACTTTCCTGAAATAAATCATACTCCTCTTTTTTCCATATTTTTTCCTAGTCAGTTTATCTGCTTTGATACTGAGCTGCTGATCGTGTTGCTGACCAGCTAATGAGCTAGAGTAGAAGATCTTTAAAACTTCTAGGGATGCAAAGACATTGATTTTTGTTTCCGTATATGAAGACATGAAGGACTCCCTCCCCTGTCCAACAACATGATATAGCAATCCATTTTGAAATCTCTTCATTGACACGATACAACCATCCAGTATCGAACCAAATAACGCACTGTGCTAGTGGAGGGTGGGAGGCAACTAAATATCAGATGACAACACTTTTGAAAATTCATATGGTTAGTCAGTGAAGGGAAAGGGAGATCTATGTCAAAGAAAAAAAAATGAGGTTTTGATAAAATAAGCAAAGCAAATAAACAAGAAAAACCTGAACACCATCACAAGGGCTTTTACAGGAATATATGCGAGTGTGACAATGAAAACCCACTGTTCGGGTGGTATTCCTCAATAAAAATGGGCCGTACATCTGAACAAAAGAACTGACTGAGCAGTAACACTTACCGTAACTCCAGGCAGGGGGGGAAATGAGTTGGCCTCCATGGTGAAGTTGTCAGCAACAGGGGGAACCTGAGAACTGAAGTTGGCTCTGTTGGACTGATTCCTTTCATTCTGTCGCTGTAAGAGGAAAAGAAACATTGTTAACATAGATGGCTTTACAAAGACTGCCTTACACTGTGATGATTTAAACCCAATAATTGGTGCTATACAAGTTTTCAGGCTTTTGGTCCAATATACTGGTGCCAGACTGTCAATGCATTTGTAGCAAAAAGAACACATTTTACAAACAATTCAGTCTTTAGCAGGCAACTAGTATTATTCCCTTCAGAGATGGGTGATATGGTCACTTATATCTGATACCACCGGCAACTGTTCTACACAATGTGACAATTTATAGGTGACCTAACAAATCCTTGGCAGAGCCAGCCACACAAAAAAATTACAGTAATTTTATTTAGACAGAATGGGGGATTTTGATTATTTGATTCAACTTCAGCATACTGATGTTAATTTTTTTATTTTATTTTACTTGAAAGTACATGGTCTAACATAGCAAACCCACAAAGAACACCAAAAGCCAAAACTCCAGAAGCTCCCTGAGATTTACAACATTATTGCATCTAATCTCAGGGATGATCATTTTGAATTTTGATTTCAGATAAGATTTATATGGCGTTATTGAGAACAATAAAAGCATGACATTAGTACTGGGAGCTGGCAGCAAAGAGGTACGATGTCCAACGACACATAGTGATAAGTGCTTAACTCTTTATCTCCTAGGGGGGTAAACCCGCTACCGGGCCCTTTTTTGGTGCTAAATCTAAAAATGACAAAAAGGTAATTAAATGGGTCATTAAATCGAAACAAGCAAACCTTTTTGATAGTTCATCGTCTAACTTCTGGTAAAAGAGATCTGTTTTCGGCAATTGCGGAAAAGTAATTTGATGTCGAAGTCGTTGTAAAAGAATGTGCCCAAGCCGCTTCAGTGGCTTACCGGCACAGCAGTTCCGACCGCGAGCTGCTGGGAGCAGCTTGCCGGAGATAAGGAGTTAATACTAACTTTGTGATATCCATACATACAACATTCTTCCAATCCAGTAAAAACTAACAATGATGAGAACAGAGAAACAAGAAGAAACTTACACTGCTCCTGGGATTGTCCTCTCTCTTGCGTCTCGGTCTTCTGAAAGGAAGTAAACAGAAAAAATTCAAATCTTATCACAAGGAAAACCTCATGTGTAATGAGCTTAAAAAGTCTCCAAACTAATAAACGGCATTATAAAAAGCTAATTAAATCTCTGGCAGTGTTATTACCTAGCACAGTTACCAGTATACCACAAGGGCAACAGAGGGAGCCATGTACACTTCAGAATACCACAACATCATAACAAACATTTTTTTAGTCCATCAAAACAAACAAGTTCAAATTTTCTTTTGTGAAAAATTATGTTCTAATGAAATTGTCACAAATCAGAGAAAGACAGAAGTAAAACTGCACATAATCAGCTACGCAGTTTAGGCTATGGTGAGAAATTGAGCTGAAATAGATCATACAGGTAAAAGCATTTCATGACAGCAATATATGTGGGAGGAAAGAACCACCAATACTTAACAATAATGTTCTAAAACTGGACAGTCAAAAGTCTACTTCTCTTTCATAAGTTTCCACTAAGAGGGTTTTCACACATCACAAACCTCTTACACATACCTATTATAATTAAATTACTATAATACATTTGTATACTATAAGAACTGCATATCTCCACGTTACATACAAGCCCCATGAAAACTGATAGCATACTTCTCACAGTGCTACCCACACATTCAATCATGCAAGCACAACAGAAGGATTTTGTTTCTTGGCATGGGCCTTTGCAGACAGCAATTAAAAAGACATCACTTATCAAAAACAGACATTAAAATCCACCAGTTAAAACAATTTAAAATTCTTAAAGTTGCTGACAATTTAAAACAAAGTATCATGTATACATGTTTTGCAAATTTATTTTTTTCCCCTCTTGACCAACTTCCTTTATAAAAGCAATGATCTTTCCAATCAACAGTATCAAAATGCATGTCTGTACATTTGAAGCATTCAAAGTACAGTTGAATTCAAAACAGCAACAAGCAGACAAGAAATACAAGCACCTACCTGTCATTCCTCCCACCCTGGGGGGCGTTCTGGTGTTGTGGGTGGTGGTGATGCTGCTGCTGATGCTGAGGGCCCGGTGGGGGCGGGGGCAACTGATGGTTATGATGATGGTGAGGTGGCATAAGTCCATGCTGGTGGTGGGGGTGGTGGCCCGCCCCCTGGCCTGTCTGTTGGTGTGGGTGGTGTGGGGGCGGCTGGGGCGGGGGCTGCTGTGTGTGGTGCTGGTTCACCGACACGTGCTGGTGGTGGGGGGGCGGGGGCTGGTGGTGGTGATGGTGGTGCGGGTGAGGGTGGTGGGGGGCCCCTGGCTGGGAAGGTTGCTGCTGCTGCTGGTGATGATGGGGCGGCGGCGGGTGGTGATGGTGACTATGGTGCTGTTGTTGTTGTTGCTGTTGCTGGTGATGGTGGTGAGGCAGTGGTGGTGGGGGCTGGTGATGATGGTGATGAGGGTGGTGGCTCTGGTGGTGTCCCATCGGGGGCGGGTTGTTCGTCTGGGGAGGCACGGTGCCTGTGGTGTTGCCGCCCAGTCCCGTCTGCACCATCAGCGGCTGCTGGTGATGCTGCTGCTGGGGCTGGAAGTGCTGGCCCGTGGCGGCTGCAGCCGGATCCATCACTGCGGGGTTCGGGGCCACCACAGCGCCGCTGTTCGACGCATGCTGCTGCTGCTGCTGAGGCTGGGTTACCAGCGGGGTGATGTACTGGTGCTGGGTGGCCGGGGGCTGGGGCATGACGGCCGTCACCTCGTCGTGACGTCGCGGCACATATGCTCCCTGCGGCACCAGGGCACCGCCATTGCCGTCCGCATTGCGGGGACTCGACCGGGCCTGGCTTCCCGACACAGTCACCTGGGAGGGCCGGTCACTCGGGCGCTCCGACGCACTGCGCTCCAGGTTACTTTGTCTGTTGGATCTTGGAGGCCTGGGAACAAATCAGGAAAATGATGAAAATAAATCCCGGCACTGTCGACGTTGAGAGTTTGAGTTTAAAAATGGTTAAATAATTTATTAATCGTCGTTCAATATTGGTAAAAAACAAGAAAGATAGAACAGAAACAATCATGAATTTCTGCAGCTGCACAGAAAACCATCATCACCAATACAAACAAAATAACTGTAACAGGTTGTTGTGTACATGTACATCAATAAAGTAATTATGAATAAAAAAAACCTGACTCGTTATCTTATGGCAGATCAAGTAAGCACTATTAGCTACAACCCCTGAAATACACTTCAGGCACTCAAAACTGGTGTATTTTAAAAAGAAATGAAAGATACGGCATCATTGGTGCACATTACACTCTTAAAAAAGGAGCATCTGACAACATGAGGTACATCAGCAATTAAAAAAACAAACTCAAGAAACTCAGCATGTGAGCATGAGTGAGGGTTATCATAAACGATACTGGTGGAGAAATGCATTGAGTTGATACCCAAGGAGTTTTGAGTAAATAGACTTAAAATCAACATAATAATCCTTTATAATTGTTAGGGAAAAGTTAAGATGGACAGAAACAAAAAAAGGGCTTTTCAAAAAAGCAGTAGGAACTACTTAAGGGGCCCTCCAACTTTTCGCACAGTCAAAGAGAACTGCTTGAACTATAATGTAAACCATAATGGAGACCGAAGGTGTGAAGTGTCACTTACTTGGCAAATCGATGCTGGGCATTTCCACTCTGCACCAGGTGCGGCCGAGCCATCGGCGTGCGGATGTGCTGGGGCTGAAGACCATTGTTCTGCATAATCTGCATCGCAGAAAGGACAGATACAGGTGAGCTTACTTTCATAAACAATCTTGTGAACAAGTTATGAATCCATCAACGCATTGAACAGAAAAGGCATTAGTAGTCCACAATGGCAAACTTCGTTCTTATACCTTCCTTGAGTCCACGGCCGATTACTTTTAACCGTAAGTTTCATAAAGAGGCGTCACAGCCAATTTAGTCCGTTGTAATTTAAGTCCCTTTTTCAGTTGGTTTATCTCATTTTCTTTACATGACAAAACACTTCAACTCATCTCAACAAATGACCGCTATTGGTTAGCTTGTTCTCCGGCATTTTCCAACATAATACAGTAGTCTCTGCCTTAGATCCCAATGCTAGAGAGAAAGGAAAACGCAGGATCTCAGCTGATTCATCAGGGGAAGGATCCATTGTGAATCATGGTCAGGCCCTCACTTATTGAAAAAAACTCGCTGTTACGCTGACAGGGTCTCGTTCAGGTATACCCTCACCATATCTGGTCAATAAATAAGAAAGCCTTATGAATTTGAATTTCATTGTTTATTTTCAAGATGGCAACTGTTTCCATAGCAACCACTGTAGCTATGCCAAAATAAAATTGCGTATCAAGAGATTTTTCTATGCCTAGCTTATGTGTGTACTTAGATTTCATCTCGGGCAACAAACATAGAAAATGGTCCTCAAGGATCACTGCTCCTGTTAACCAGTCCAAAATTTACAGCTTACCATCTCTGACAGAGTTCCGCGCTCCCGTCAAAATACATTATTGTACTGTGACAGCACCAATTAAAATCCAGTGTCTAGCAAATTCGGGGGATGAGATGAGAAACAACAGCGATGGTTAGGGAAAGTACAGTTGAGTTCACAATTCAATGTGACTGGAAAGTACAGATGAGTTCACAGCTCAATGTGACTGGAAAGTACAGATGAGTTCACAGCTCAATGTGACTGGAAAGTACAGATGAGTTCACAGCTCAATGTGACTGCAAAGTACAGATGAGTTCACAGCTCAATGTGACTGCAAAGTACAGATGAGTTCACAGCTCAATGTGACTGGAAAGTACAGATGAGTTCACAGCTCAATGTGACTGCAAAGTACAGATGAGTTCACAATTATTCAATGTGACTAGGAAAAGTACAGATGAGTTCACAGTTCTTCTTCTTCTTCGTTCTCGATGGCAGCAGCTAGACAGTCAGTCCGATGTCGCGTACAAACTGTGTAGTTCGTTTCAACTCTGAAAGACTGCCATAGAGTTTTTTCTCAAGGTCACAGTTCAATGTGACTGCAAAGTACAGATGAGTTCACAATTCAATGTGACTATCTGTCGCAGCCTTGCAGGCCCTGCCCACCTAGCTTGAGATGTCAGTTCAGGCAGAAGGCTCAAATGCGAGTGTGATGTTAGGGGAAAACAAACATATTGACGAGTTAACACGTCTGCATGATCCTGTCAAGAGCAAACATTGTACCCACGCAATGGAGATGTGATCACATTCATGAGAGTGGATGATCTGTGATGAACCGGGCAGATCAATAATCACAAATTAAATTTCGATGCTTGGTTGATCCAAAAAGCTGAATCTTACACAAATGTAGACCTTCTGTGTGGGATCTTAGAGGTGACTTTTATGTCGTAAAAATTCCATTTTCTTGAAATGGCGGGATCTAAAGCAAACCCAGATGGTCAGCAGTGGGATCTCAGGTGTAGACTACTGTATAGTGAAATCATATAAATCCTCCCCCCCCCCCCCCCCCCCCCCCCCCTCCCCCACACCATAGACTATTTGTTAGTGATGCTTGGAGAGTTCCAAGTAAACTCTTCAGTAAAACAGCAAGCTCAACATACCGAAGCATACTAGTCATAATTTTTAAGAGAAACTTCCTCAGCATAAAAAATGGTGAAAGCGCTAAATAGAATGCTTTGAAGTAAATGACAAAATCTTTATTAGGGAAACTTTTATCTTTTCCCCCCATAAATTTAGGACTTAAAAATCCTCACATTGTGACCCTTTAATCTGGACCAACACCATTCCAAGAGGGTGAAAGTCTTGCATCCTCTCAATCAAATGTTGGGTTGTGAAATGTAGACAAAAATTAAGACCATGCTTGCCCAGATAATCCCCCTCGAGTGTAGAGCTGGGCGAAAACTCGCTTCCCGAACCGATTCCCACGATTAATGCTACGGAAGAAAAGTTCCGACTTCTTTTACGTAAACCATCAGTTACCAGTTACTTTAATAATTAAAATCTCTTTTTTTACAAATGTATTTTTGAAGAAAAAAAGTTGATGCTTCGAATAAGGCTATAAGAGTAAAAGATCTTGACAGGCCTCTAACCACCTCAAAGTTCCACAACCACTCCTTTACTGCTATTTACAATGTACAATGTTTATGTTGGTACACTCAGCTGTCCATAAAATTTAAATGTCCGAAACTTCAGTGCATGCTGATTGGCCTTGACATATATATGCATCAAATTGTACGTGTCAGCTAAAATAACTAACGGCAGATTCAACCAAGCAGAACTAAAGTACATCTAAGATCATTTTTCACGAGCCTTCAAAAAAATATCATCCATATGGATCTAAAACCTGGGCCTAGCACCAAAACCAAAAGAACATTGTTAAATACAGAAGTAGTCATGCAGGCAGGGTGTGTTGCCATGCATGTTAGACAAGAAATCTCAGGGAAACATTACAAAACTTCACCGTTTCCTCAGTAGGCAGTGTACAAAATGATTTTAAAAAACTTGAAGTGACCCCCCTCAACCATTCACCTTTGCTCTTTCAGCTTTTAACTGACAAAATTCACAAGTTTATTCTCACTTGATCACCTTCCAAAGGTGCAATATTATATAAGAAGAATTGAGCATAACGAAGCATCCAAAAACAAAAACAAAATCTAACAATGCAAAATCAAAGAAACGAAAAAATTAAAAGGACTTTGTTTTAAACAAATCTTTCACAGCCGTTTAACAGAATGGTAATTCAAAGATCTTTAGAAAAATTTGACTTGTGGATGTCTTGTCTCGTCTTGCAACCCTTAAGAGATGGCTTTGGATTCTGTCTTGTATACTTGATATTACTTTCAGTTCAATTCCATACAGTGTCAAAGAAACTATGCAGGGAAAACATGAGATGTGACATGATTAAAAACAATCAGACCTAACCAATTGCAGTATCTAAGACTTACTTCTGGTTGGAAAAGCTCCTGAAAACCAGTCCACTACTTTCTCAAACACACAAGTAAATAGAAGCAATTGTGATCTTGTGATCCCAGGTAGCCATTTATGATAAAATGAAAACAATATAAACATTTCTTTGACCCTGTAGAATCTAATAGAAGCAAAATCTTTAAAGATATTTTGTTTTGTCCTTTAGTTGATTTCTCTTTTTCAACAATAAATAAATAAACAGCCTTTTCAACTGGTAAGGAAATGGGAGTTTGTCATCATAAACAACAGAAGATAAGAGCACAGGCAGGTTTCAGCACACAGGAGCACGCGGAGGCACGTAATAGTAGCAGCACACCATGCGCACGCCACACCCCTTGGGCCCCCCCTCCCCTCACCCCTCAGGCAAAGCCAGTTAGAGACAAACCAGTGAGTGTCATCAAAGATCAATCAAGACGGGGGAAAAGCCTGGACTTATTTACAGGGACAACCATTGACCAAACTGAAAGAACTTTTGCCAGAAAGCTATACTGTCTACTTCTACTAGAGGAGAGAACTTCATAAGCTTCTTTTAGAAATAAAAAAATGGGCTAAAAAAAAAACAGCTACAAAGTGCAAATGAAAAACCTGCACTTTGGAGAAATTTCGCACGAAAGCACTTCCTAAAAGAAACTATCAGACTTGCAGATTCAACTGGCAACAAAGACTTTGAAAAAAGAAAAAAGCTTGCTGGTATAGTCATCTAAACAAACCCAACTCAAACAGTAAAATAGGAAGATACAAAACAAATCTGTTAACAGAAAAATCCAAACCAGGATACAACTGGCAATGAAAACCGAAAGGGGAAGGAAAAAATGATACAGGGGATGTGGGGGGGCCCAGAACGGAAAGGGGCTCTCCGTCAAAGCTACCTGCTGGCTTGCCGCCCTTCTCTGCCTGTAGGCCAAACAGATGGCCTCAATACTCACAAGCCCGGGGTCGAGTCCTGCAGCCCCTGGCCAGCCCTGGGTGATCATTTGGGGCACGTAGGGGTTCATGTACATGCTTTGGGGGTGAGCTCCCTGTCGAAAAAACAGATCAGTACCTATGTACTGGCAGTAGAAGAAAAAAAAAAGCCATAATTGGGAATATGAAATTCAAGAGGTCACAACACCAAGATGTTCCGTCTGGTTTGCTTCTTCTCTCTGTCACAATATACATGTTTTTGGGTTGTCGGGTTTTTGGGTTTATTTTCAAATTCCCCCAGGAGGTAATAAAACCAAACAAAGCCAGTGTCAAAAGACCCTCAGCTCTGAGGTACACATCTTGTTGTTATGATTGACATAAATAAACAAGACAGATCAAAGGTTACAACAAGAGGGATGTTGACATGGCAACAGGACATGAAGGAGGTCGAGGAAAACATGAGGCAGATCAAGAATGGTGCGTGTGTGTGTGTGTGTGTGTGTGTGTGTGTGTGTGTGTGTGTGTGTGTGTGTGTGTGTGTGTGTTGAAACTAGGGCAGTCCATGAAGACACAATGTAGGTTGGGGTGAAACAAGGGTGGTCCATGAGGACACAATGTAGGTTGTGGGTGAAGCAAGGGTGGTCCATGAGGACACAATGTAGGTTGTGGGTGAAACAAGGGTGGTCCATGAGGACACAATGTCGGTGGTGGGTGAAACAAGGGTGGTCCATGAGGACTTACAGGAGATCTACCACAAACATGATGGTGCGAAGAGGACACAAAGGAGATCTTACCACAAACACATGATGTCGCAAAGAGGCCACAAAGGAGATCTACCACAAACACATGATGGCGCGAAGAGGCCACAAAGGAGAGCGGGAAGGAAAAGGGGAAAGTCACAGCATTAGCAGAACACAGAAAAACACTGAACAGAAGCTCTACATTTTTATGAAAGAATATAACATTACAAAGTTTTAGCTAACATGGTTTACTGAGTAGAATTTGTGCACATAATCATATTCCCCCAGACGGTCGAATGCTGTTTTCAAACAGTTCAACGTCTCTGCAACTTTCTCAAGAAGAACCCCACAAAAACATTTCAACCCCATCCAACACTATCGACAAACATTAACACTTTGCCACCTCAATCAGCGATGTTAACCACCCAGTTTCTTTGGACTTTCCCCAAAATATGACGGCAAAGTGTTTAAGAGTAATCCCTTTCCCCAAAAAAACCAAAAGTTTCTTCAAACAGATTTTTTAGGAGAAAAAAAACAACTAAAAATAAAACTAAGTGTTGAGCTGATTGTATGCTCACCTGAGGGTAATAGAGACTTTGGTGTCCAGCCTGCATGAAGGACGGGTGGTGGATGGGCATGGCCCCGTACTGGTGTTGTATCAGGGCAGCCTGGCTCTGGGTCTGAGGGCTGATGGGGGTCGGCGGGGCTCCGGCCGCTGCTCCCTGCTGGGCGTGGGCAATCTTGCGCTGCTGCGTCTCCTCCTGGGACGGGAAGTAGCCCGAGGCAGCATGGGTGCCCGATGACTTGATGCAGCACTGTCGGGGGAAAAAACCAAAACACAATGTAACAATACAGTTACATACAAGACTAAGCTGAGGAGAGCTTACGAAGAAATATGTTCTGTTTGTTTTAATAGAGGTTTTATGGCGCTCGCAACTGCATAAGACAAGCGTCAAGGGGTGGATTTCAACAGAGAAGCCCTTACAGGGAATCAGGCTTACTCTACTCACCTCTCTAGCTTCAACAGCACAAAGTCTGCTTCGACAATCAAGGCACCACGGAAATAGCCGCTCACAAGAGGGTGACAAACATACAAAAGTAGAGGAAATGGACGATAGTAAGGATTAGGAAAGAAAAAGCAGCAGTTCCCTGTTGCAGTTCAGGCACAGTTATGACATGATATTGATGAATCAGCCCATTTACAATTATAATTCTACTGTGCATAAGAACTCGAGATGTTAATGCCCCCTCTTTGGGAATAGCCTAAAGACACTTCCGTCAGTAGCACCACCCCGGGGGTGTCTGTTGACCAACACATAATGTTACAATACAGTAACGTACAAGACTAAGCTGAAAAGAGCTTACGAAAAAATATGTCCACACAATATCTCACTTAGTGCTGGGAAAGAGTACTCAGTATTGTTTATTCGTTTGTTGTAAAGGTAACAACTGGCTATAAACAAAAATATTGAATTTTGCAGACTCCATGAAAATGCACTTGCACGGACTCAAAACTTATGGAACCATATGTCTCATACTTTCTTTTTAGTTTAGTTTTTAGTAAGAGTTTTACGGCACATGCAACACAATAAGGTAATACAAGTTCCAAAGATTAGAAACGTTACAAGAGAATAACAAACACACAAAAAAAGAAGACAGATTTTTTATAGGAAAGAAGGAGCAAACCACACCAGAGCACCCGCCAACCACTCACATACTTTCTTTTATCAAGACTAGTCCCCTAACAACTTCCAACTAAATAATCGTACTAAAACCCAAGTTTCTCAGAACATGCTACCAGGCATCAAAAACAACCTATAAATAAGAAAAAGGAGCACAGTTCTAAGTAACTTACCCCAATGGTGTAACCATTCAGCTGGGCCTTAGATCCATGCAGTTTGAAAAACGCATCAAGACAGTGGGCCTCATTCTCAAAGCTGACATACCAGTTCGAAACATTATTCTGAACCATGATGTTTTCAATATGCATGGCCACTGGACAGTCATTGTCCCTGAGAACACTCTTCACATCCTGAAAAAAAAAAGGGAAAAGATGAAGACAGTTAGGTAATCCATTTATCAACAAGATACTCAAGTAAATCATTTACCAACAAGATAGTAAATTAACTCATTCCATAACAAGACATTTAAGTAACTATTTCGCAAAAACAGACCTACTTGCGTTTCAGGTATGCAATAGCTGATTAGTGTCGACTGGTAAGTTATAAACCAGCCTTAACAGTCTTTTTTATACAAAACTTTACATAGTTTGACATCATCTAAAATACACATTTTTGTTGGACAACTTTTAAAACCAACAATTCAGTGCTTATGGCCAAAACTCAATTTATCTTCATATCAAACAATTTCTAAATACAACTAGCTCTAAGGCCTAAAAACAAACAATAACCAAAAAAAATGTTTTTCTTTAAATTATAAAATCTACCCCCCCAATCCCATTTTGAACAAGCTAGACCTTGTACATGGATCTGAGGTCACAGAGCAGGGTTGAAGCTATGTCTTAACCCTATCCGTACGTCATGTTTTACTATCGTATCCATACGCCGTGTGGAACTCTGTGCCACCACTTTCCAAAAAGGAAATTTACTCATAAATCCAATCCGTGCGCTTTGCATTGCAGTCTGTCAAAATGACTTTTTGAGAAATACTGAAAGTTTCAAAGAGATCTTCCTACTAGAAGTATTCTAAAATGTGAAGAATACAACGCCGGGGGTACAAAATAACCCCAGGGCGTACGGATAGGGTTAAAGGAACAGGAAAACTTGGCGGTGGTCATTCCATGAAGGCATAGAGAGTCACACACTATTTTTACCCGGTACCATGCAACTTGTGGCAGGATTTACTTACATCCTCGGTGGCTCGAGGGGGCAAACCCCGCAGGGTCAAGGTCTTCCTTGTCTGAGTAACACGCACACGACTCTTCTTCTCATTCAGTTCTAAAACAGAAGAAGCTGTAAGAAAGAAAGAAAAAAAAAACACTTTTCAGTTAGTTTTAGTAAAGAGTTTTACCGCACTTGCAACACAATAAGGTTATATAAGTGCCGCAGAATAGATTATGTGTTACAAGACAGTTACATTCACAAAAAAGGAGGGGAGATATGGGCGACAGATGCTTGACAGGAAAGAAGGAGCAAACCACACCAGAGAACCTGCCAACCACCTACACTTTTCATGTCACACACTTATTAACATGCTTTGTGAAGTGGGCCAATATGCTTATTTCATAAAAAGATGGAATCCAGCTTGCTCAAACAGCAAGATGGGTCAAGGAACTGCTATTCTTAATCAGTAATGTATTCAACTAAGAACTGTAACTGACAAAAAGATAACATGCAAAACAGAAAACTGCACCTTGGAAACAGAAAGTTCACTTTCCATCACATTCCCCAAACAAACTGCCCCATCCTGTAAAGTGTCTTCAGCTCTTGACTCACTTTTTGTTTTAGTAAGAGTTTTACGACACTTGCAGCACAATAAAGTCATATAAAGGTCGAAGATTAGAGGTGTTACAAGAGAATAAAAAACATAGAAAAGAAGGAGGAGAGATCAGGACGAAAGATGTTCGATAGGAAAGAAGGAGCAGACCACACCAGAGCACCCCCCCAACCACCCACTGACTCACATCTATATTGGCCTTTTTCCTAAAACAGTAAACCCTTTCAACGGTCAATACAATAAACAAAAACAGTAATTTTTAAATCTTTGAAAACTTTATATACAGTTTCATGCGTACAAGACAAGACAAGACAAGACAAAACAGCCTCTTACATTTGATGGCCTGGATCATTTGTCCCTTTCCGTCTTTGCAAATCTGTCTCATTCTGTTGAAGCCAGCAATGACATTCAATGACACATATTTGTCCTTATCCATGTTCTGGTTCAGGTACTTGTCATTGGGCAAGTTCTCTCTGAAAAAAGAAGAAAAACCGGTTTAATTGATCATACAATTAGAATGAGTCACCCCATAAAACAGAAAGCTGAAAAGATTTGCTTTCACTAACAAGCGAACTGTGTTTTCAAGAAAAGTGTGCTGGAAAAGTACCAAAGTCAACTAAATACAGTCGAAGTCTAAGCCAGCCATCATCCATTGATGTAAAAAAGTGGCTGTCTTAGGCAGGGCTGATCAAAATGAAAAAAACACACCATTCTCCTCTGCTGTCCCGACCGGAGGCGGTTGCAGGCTTACCTCCCCCCCCCCCCCCCCCACCCCCCAGGGGAGATGGAAGAGAGATATGGAGGACGACAAATGTTTGCAAACCACACCAGAGCACCCGCCAACCACCCACTTGGCATGTTCTGTTTTAGAAAAAATTTTACAGCACTTGCAACACAATGGGGTCGTATAGGTGCCGAAGAAGGTGTTACAAGAGAGTAAAAAACACCAAAGAAAGGAGGAGATATAAGAATGATAAGTGTTTGATAGGAAAAAAAGGGCAGACCACACCAGAGCATCCCAAAACTACCCACATTTGGCAGGTTCAACTGTATTACAGTATTTTAATGACAAACATTACTTATACACAACACTTCAACATTAGGGAAGAGGTGACAAAATAATGCAACAAGGAAAAAGTGGGGATTTTAAAAGTTTTAATAAGAGTTTTACAGCACTTGCAACACAAGAAGGTCATATAAGTGCCGAATATTGAGGTGTTACAAGAGAGTAACATTAACAAAAAACGAGGAGGAGAGGGAAGGACGATGTTTGAAAGGAAAGGGGGAGCACACCACACCAAAGCACCCGCCAACCACCCACGGAAAAAGTGTATTGCCTTAAAAAAGGAAAGACTTACGCTGAAAAGTAATACTCGATCTGTCTCCTGATGGTCAACAGCACTTCCTCTGGATAGTCTTTCTCTGCACAGACAGAAAAGGAAAAAAAAACCACTTGAAAACACGTTTGAATGCATCGTCATTTGGGTTGGGAAATTTGATGCTCTTTAATAGAAGATCATGATGCCAAGTCACAAGTTGTAACTAAGGTCTATCAAAAGCTCCTATTAACATCCTTCCAAAGCAACAGAATAAACACATTTTCTGGTACTGGAGGAAAAACTTTTTGGTTTAGTTTTAGTAGAGGTTTTACGGCGCTCGCAACTGCATAAGGTCATATGAGCGCCAGAAGATTAGGTGTTACAAGAGAGTAACAAACATAAAAAAGAAGAAGGGGAGATAAGGACGATAGATGTTTGAGAGGAAAGAAGAAGCAAACCACACCAGAGTACCCGCCAACCACCCACAGAGAAAAACTAATTGAGAATAAATACTAAATGGTTATGTACACAAACACACAAAAAACAACAGGGTCTTAACAACAGCCCTCTCTAAAACCAAAACTGCCATCAAATTCTCAGGATATTGGCCAAAAAAGAGTCTTACCAATTCCGTCCCATGGTTCATCGTCGTCACTGTCAACAGCTGAGTTATCAAGAGGCGAGTCGCCATCACCGTTAGCAGCTTCTGGCTGGGATGCCGGGTTCTCACTAACCGCAGTCTCACTACTGCCATTTGCATTTCCTGAAAGACAGCAAGACAATTTTACATTAGAAAGCAGCACAATAACTTTTAAATGAACAACAAATACATTTTCTATTGTATAAAGGGGGATCCTGATGTCTTGACATTAAAACTTCCCAAAAAGATTGATCGTATATATATATCTATGTGTGAAAATTGAAAGGCATTTTCGAATAACCATTCCGGTGCTTTGCCTTATAGAAAGGTCAAAGTTTATTGCAGAAGTAAGCTAAAAGACAAGATTGGCATACATGGAAAATGTATGAGAAAGACCACTAAAAAAGGACTGAAATAATGCATAAACAATACACAGCGATTGACGCAAAGCATGAAATAATAATTCTCCAAAACATAATGAAAACAATTTAGTTTTAGTAAATTTTACGGCACTAGCAACACAATAAGGGCATGTAAGTGCCGAAGATTACAGGTGTTACAAGAGAGTAACAAACACAAAAAAGAAGGAGGGGAGATAAAGATGATAGATGTTTGATAGGAAAGAAACAAACCACACCAGAGCACCCACCAACCACCCACTGACAACAATTTGTTTATTGAACAGGGCGCAGGAAGTCAAAAGAAGCAAGGAATTTCTAACCAAGAATTTCCCCTTTGAACAACCCAAGGACCAAGCCCCACACATGACAGGCAAAGAGGGGGGAAAAAGATCAAAACTTTTTTTGTGGATAAAACTAATTTCAATACCAGGGTCTGATATTAACCTGGTTCAATTCAAACAAACAGTGAAGAGGGCCTTTTGAGAAACGAACAATACAAATCATATTGATTCACAGTTTAAATAAATAAAATTTAACGAAGATACTTTTCAAAACACCATACAAGTCTATTCAACATTGTCAGTCCTCAAAAGGAGGCGTCTCGTGATGTTTACAGTGATTCATGGATAAACAAGTGTCAGCAGTTGTGTTATGCTTTAAGCGTGTAACTAGTTTCTTCAAAAATTGTCAACACACGCCTTTAAAAAAACTGTTTTTTAATGAAAGATGATGAAAGAAAACATAAAAGTTAGCCCATGATACTTACGGCACAAGAATCATGGGCTAACTTTTGTGTCTTTTTTTTTCTTCTAGACTTTCATCAAAAACCCACAAATCAACCCCAGCAATGGGTTTCAAAACAAAAGAGGGAAAGTAAACCAAAAAAAAAAAATCCACCAATCTCTTCCAGTGATACAACTAGAGCATGACATAGGTTGATACCGAAGTAACAAATGACAGAGCCAAGTACACACGCACCTTGCGCTAAAGCCACCTGCTGCTGGACGGGGACTGCTGGAACAGCAGACTGCGGCTGGCGAAAAGCACCTGCAGTGTCTTGCATAAGTTGATACGTTCCCTGAAAACAGAACATCAGCCTTACATGAGCATAGCAGTGTCATAATTGGTTTAGTTTTAGTAGAGGTTTTACGGCGCTCGCAACTGCATAAGGTCATATGAGTGCCAGAAGATTAGAGGTGTTACAAGAGAGTAACAAACATTAAAAATAAGAAAGGGAGATAAGGACCATAGATGTTTGATAGCAAAGAAGGAGTAAACCCCACCAGAGCACCCCAAAACTACCCATATAATTGGTTTGAGTTTGGTAAGTGTCTTTCGGTACTCGCAACTGAGCCATTATTGCAATACTGCTACCGCTAAACATGGGGAAACCATCTCATCACATAATAAACTAAATATTTCTTCTCCCTGCCATGTGTACCAGCTCATTGTCACCAAACCAGGACACAAAGCCACCACATACATCTGAACATGACTCTTCCCTAACAACAAGCTTTAGTTTTAGTAAGAGTTTTACGGCACTTGCAACACAATAATGTCATATACCGAAGATTAGAGGTGTTACAACAGAGTTACGAACACAAAAAAGAAGGAGGGGAGATAAGGACGATAAGATGTCGGATAGGACAGAAGAAGCAAACCACACCAGAGCACCCGCCAACCACCCACAAATATGTCTTCTCCCTGCCATGTGTACCAACTCATTGTCACCAAACCAGGACACAAAGCCACCACACACATCTGAAGATGACTCTTCCCAAACAAGCAACAGGAGAAATTTCCATTATGAAATCAGTACATGTCTTATTTTCAAAACGCAAAAATGGGAATATTCTGCACTCATCACGATGTTGCCCCTCTTACCAACCCATATGTTCCAACAGGCAATGTTCATATGATGTCATGAAACTAAATCACAGAAAACGGTTTCCTTTTCAATTTTCTTTTTTCTTTCTTCTCCTCTTTCACAATGCATCCTGTTCCCCTGGAGGCTGCATAGCAAGAGACTCTGACATTACACCAACCTCCCGTAGTACAGAAATAAACAAGATACTTAAACCATTTTACATTTCTTGAAAGAACACCAAAAAAAGCGCCAATTTTTCAAAACGAAAAAAAACCCCACTATCTGCAAAGAAGGTCAAAGTGGTGTACATTGAATAAGTAACTCCCACCTTAACCCTTTACACACTTTTATGCATACAATAAATTCAAACTAGTCCAAGTAGACCTACCACAATTATATGTCAAAAATGTTTTAAGGTCTCTCCAATTAATTTAAGGACTTCGCTTTAATCATTATTTGCAAATCCTGTTCTGAAAGTTCATAGTTTTCTTTAGCATTGGCAAGTTTATGAAGAGCAATAATAGAAAACAGTAGTAAATACCGTATTTTTTAACACAAAAAAAACATACTTTTTCACTCAAACCCTTATAAAAAACGCACTAAATACACATTTTTAGGTTGCAGTTGGCAGATAAGTAAAATTGTTACCCCTCACCCCTAAAAAAAAGTAAGGTCAACCTACGAACTGGTCGCTTTAAAGGACAAGAGGGCAAAACCGGATTTCGAGGGTTTTCAGAAATCTTGACCTACAACCAAAAGTGGGCATTGCTCTACCTATAGGAGAAGTTTGGTTTCATTGGTGTGTATATTTGTTTGGTTATAGAGAAAACTCTCCTTGTCTTTTAAAGAAACTGAACAAGGGGCAAAACTTTACCTTCGATTTTATCAATATATAATTTTTCGGGATAGCCCCCTTGTGCTTAAAAGCGACCAACAAATACTGACATGTACATAAAGAGTAGGACACAAGTCAATCCCTCCCTTCCCTTTCAGAAACCAAAGTTTAAAATAGCCCAACACAACGAAGGAGCACAGCAGACCAAAGACATACCTGCTGTTGGGGCTGAGGGGTGACCCCCACCATTGTGGCAGGCTGACCAGTGGACTGGGAGGCCGTCATCAGTTGTCCCTGGCCCCCTGTAACCAGACCCGCGGTGGCCACTACCCCAGCACTTCCGGTTGCCTGATGGCCACTATCGCTACGAGCGCTGCCTCCGCTTTGCAGAGACACCATGTAACCTGACCCGGGTCCATTAGACACCACATGGACATCACCATTCGTCAGCTGACCTGGAGAGATAAACGGAATTCGATCGTTTACGTCATTTTTGTTCTGAAAATCTGGTACAAAAAAGAATTAATCAAAAACAGAAAAACCTGACATTTCATAAAACAAACGAATCTTCTTTAACGGCCACCTATATTAGACAATCACCAATACAAACGGCCACTAAGGGGGCTTTTGTGGCCTTGAGGTTAAGGTGTTCACCTTTCATTCAAAGGTCCTGGGTTCGAATCAGGGTAGAGACGGAAAATTTTCTTCTCTAAAATTGTCTCCTTTCACCTTTTTTCTAGTAATGGTGAAAAGTATATTAATTTACAGGGGGGGGGGGGGTGTCCTGATTACTGATTAACAAGAAAGACCTGCGGTTGCTGAAACACGCAGCAGAGCATCAAAGACCAAACTTCGAACCGTTGTACACAAATCAGAAACCAAAGTTTTAGTTTTTAGTTTTAGTAGAGGTTTTATGGCACTCAAAACTGCATACGGTCATATGAGCGCCAGAAGATTAGAGGTGTTACGAGAGAGTAACAAACATAAAAAAGAAGAAGGGGAAATAAGGACAATAGATGTTTGATAGGAAAGAAGAAGCAAACCACACCAGAGCTCCCGCCAACCACTCATGAAACCGAAGTTTGCATATTTTATAACATGCATTTAATTGCATGCCTTTGAAAGTTTCAAATGAAGAACATGAAACAAAAATTTTTTATTTGAATGTTAAAGTAGTGCCCCAAAACAGCACATCTTCATGCGTTGTCGATTGACCAGAATGCCCGTTTTCAGTGAGTTCAGAACGTACCTGGGACGGCAGTCTCGGTAGTGGCTGCCTGTGTGGTGTCCCTCTCAGAGGACGGACTCCCCTCGGTCTGGCTGCGGCCCTTGTCTGGTCCGGCTTGGCGAAACACGGGAGCTGCAGGATTCAGGTGGAGATTCTTCTGTTGCTGCTGCTCTTGGGGAGGCTGTGAACCACAACAAAATGACATTTTCAGTCAGCATGTTTGTTTGTTTTTTAGTTTCCGTATGAGTTTTTTAGTTTTAGTAAGAGTTTTACGGCACTTGCAACACAAGGTCGTGTAAGTGCCGAAGATTAGAGGTGTTACAAGAGAGTAACAAACACTAAAAAGGAGGAGGGGAGATAAAGACGATAGATGTTTGATAGGAAAGAAAAGGCAAACCACATCAGAGCACCCGCCAACCACCCACCCATATTTAACCTAAAGGAATACAGATGGGTGCCCTCTGACCACCACCAAAATGACTCCACTGGAAAGAGCTGTAAGAGATGTCAGTGTAGAAGTGTGAGCATGTCTTTTTTTTTTTTTAAGTAAGAGTTTTGTTTGTTTTAGTAAAGTGTTTTACGGCGCTTGCAACTGCATAAGGTCATATGAGCGCGCGGGACACACCTAATATTTTCAGTTGGTAGGAAATTTTGAATTTTGCCAGGGTGGCGGCCGAAGCCTACTCTTATCGATTTTAGACCACCAAGGGATCTTTAACGTGCGCAACTTGCACACGGGCCCTACGAGATTTTTTGGCCCTTGTCCGAGAAGGCTAGGTGTAGATCTTTCCTACCAGAAGATCAGGGGCGTGGCTGAAAGACAGCAGTAAGAAGAAGCGAAGGAGTAGCAGTAGAAAGGCTGCAGAAAGAATCAGGAGCCCAGAGGATGGGCAAAGGAGGTGAGGGGGTGGGGGCAGAAAGAAGAGACGAAAGCAGACGACAGAACATTGCTAGAGAGCAGGAAATGAGGTGAAAGGGACAAATTTAGAGAAGAAAATTTTTTGGTCGCTACCCGGATTCGAACCCGGGACCTTTTGAATGAGAGGCCAACACCTTAACCTCTAGGCCACGAGAGCCCCCTAAGTAAGAGTTTAACGGCACTTGCAACACAATAAGGTCATATATGTGCCGAAGATTAGAGGTGTTACAAGAGAGTAACAAACATAAAAAAGAATGAGAGATAAAGACGTTAGTTTGATAGGGAAGAAGGAGCAAACCCCACCAGAGCACCCACCAACCACCCACGAGCATGTCTTTGAGTGACAAAATTCCTCACAATAAATACCAGCCAAAAGGCCTATAAAATCGTCAGCAGCTCCAGAGAGTACTTTCATCTCTCAGCAAACTGGGTCAACACATTCCATTTCAATTACTCCCGACATAAGAAGCAGTTGTAAACTGCCTCAACAAATACGAGGGAAAACCCATTGTGAAAAGTAATTTTGTAAAAAAAAAAACCCAAAAAAACCTACAAGAGAACAAAGAAATCAGAGAGCATGATTACACCTAAAAACAGAAGCTATTCCCAGAAGCTGGGGAGACGGATCAATGACGAAAAAGGTGGCCATAAGCGAGCAGCAAGTAGGACAGGGCTATTGATTTCTCCACTAGCACATCACTACCAACACAAAGTGCGTCGGGTGGAAACATAACACTCGTCACGTGACTGCTTCGCCATATCATGTGACTCCACTCGGGTTATCACATGCTCGCATACATAGGTCACCTCTACCTTGGGAAAACCCTTTGTTCGCGCTCTAGCCTTTGATCACCAGAATTACACTCACTAAAACTGTGAGAAATAAAGACTATCCCCTTCCCCCTCCAATAAAGAAACGACAACTTAAAGTTTAGTTAAAGGGGGGGGGGACACTTTTGCAAAACAACGAGGTACAAAATGGAAACCTACATTATTAGTTTAGTAGAGGTTTTATAGCGGTCGCAACTACATAAGGTTATAAGTGCGCCAGAAGATAAGGTGTTACGAGAGAGTAACAAACATAAAAAAGAAGGCGACATAAGGATGATATATGTTTGACAGGAAAGAAGAAGCAAACCACACAAGAGCACCCGCCAACCACCCACGTCTTGGACTATTTCGACTGAAGCAGAATGGATTACTGGGATGGGTTCTTTCCACAGTAGTAAAGTACCTGAAGTAGCTCGTCTCTCTGCACGCAGAGAACGCTCGAGTTCGCAGCATAGTAGAAGACGTCTCCTGGGAGCATGTGCAGACTGCCCCTCGCCTGGCCCACCACGACACTACCGCTGCTGATGCCGGCGGGGGAGGTGGAGGGGGAGGTGGTGGTTGTGGAGGTGGTGGCCGGCGGCAGCTCGCCACAGCCCACAGACTCCTTGTCCTCACCATAGGCCAGGCCCGAGTCCAGCTTCCCGCCACACGGCCACCACAGGCCGGCCGCCGGGGGCGAGGTAGGAGGCCACCACCACCAGCGCCACCACGACCACAGCGGCGGAGGGAGGGAGGGACGCCCACGTGGGCCGCTGACCGGACACGCTTGACCGCCCTGTGCCTGTCCACACAACACAGCACCACTCACTGCTTACGACGAGACTGCTTCTCCGGCCGACGACGCAAGGCTACACAACGTCTTTGTTCCTACTGAGGTATCTAGCCTCTGGGTACTCCAAGCACTCTGCACACTCTCTCTCTCTCTCTCTCTCTCTCTCTCTCTCTCTCTCTCTCTCTCTCTCTCTCTCTCTCTCTCTCTCTCTCTCTCTCTCTCTTCAAGTTGTCTGGTCAGGGGCTCGCTCTACACGCACGAAAAGTAATGACTTCAGAACTGATCCACGTCTGAGGGACACACACTACAATGTAATGTAATTCCAACAGTGCTCGCAGTAGAAGTACGGGCATCAATTTCAGCTGAGCACTTTAAATGTCCTTCAAGCAGTGGTCTGCCCGAAGCAATTCATCACATCAGAGTAATAACAAGAATCAAGTCAAAACAGTCGGCACAAAATCCACGAAGTAGACACTATAGAAAAATGTAGCAACCGCTTGAATGAAAGTGCGAGACTTCCGGTAGGCGTGAGAGCATTATACCAAGAATGTCGTAGGACAAAGAAACACCCACTCAGATACAAAATGTTTAAGGAAAACGAGGCGACTGATCGAATAAGACACGCTTACATGGAAAGGGTGAAATAAAACCCCGCTCGTCGGTTCTGAGAACACGCTGAACACACCCCCACCCCCTCCCCGGGCCACAAGACAGACAAACAAAAGAGAGGTACCTACGCGTGGTGAACTTTCGCTGGTTTTTAGTTTTAGTAATAGTTTTCCGGCACTTGCAACACAATAAGGTCATATAAATGCTGAAGATTAGAAGTATAACAAGAGAGTAACAAACACAAAGAAGAAAGAGCGGAGATAGGACGGACGATAGATGTTTGATAGGAAAGAAGGAGCAAACCACACCAGAGCAACCGCCAACCACCCACTTTCGCCAAGAGACATTAAACTATGTTCAGATGGCACATTGGGTGCAGTCTTTCAGACACGATACAAATATCGAATAACAAACGCAGCAACAGGGAGGGGGAAGGGTGGGGAGAGTACCTGTTCAATGTAGACATTGCGCCTCATCAAAATCAACGAAGTCAGCCTTAAGTCAATCCACTACGTTCTGAGCACACACAATCAAAAGGCAAAAGTCTGCACTGAGTTAATCAAGCGGTCCAAATGAGTCATTATCGCACCAAATGTGCAGCAAGTACACAAACGTGACAATCGAAGCTTTGGGGGGTGTTCCCATTCAAATGTCCGTTCTATTCACTCAACAATGTACGGCACGCAGCTGCCATTTACTATAAGGGGGGTCCTTTCGGACCACAGGACATTTTGTTCCAAAGTAGGACTTTACCCACGTTTGACATGACGCGGTAACATACGAAGCATTGAAATTATTATTTGCATGACTAACAACTTTAAATGAAAAGAGCGCAAACAGATTAAAAGAGACAGCGCGTCTATGTCAGAGTTGCTGCTTACATAAATGTCCGTGTAGACTTTCCTACGTACCCCCCC